>NC_063189.1:24803244-24953244 GCF_017589495.1 Alosa alosa | reverse complement strand
TCGCTCACTTACTCACTCACTCACTCACTCACTCCACTCACTCACTCACTCACTCACTCACTCACTCACTCACTCACTCACTCACTCACTCACTCACTCACTCACTCACTCACTCACTCACTCACTCACTCACTCACTCACTCACTCACTCACTCACTCACTCACTCACTCACTCACTCACTCACTCACTCACTCACTCACTCACTCACTCACTCACTCACTCACTCACTCACTCACTCACTCACTCACTCACTCACTCACTCACTCACTCACTCACTCACTCACTCACTCACTCACTCACTCACTCACTCACTCACTCACTCACTCACTCACTCACTCACTCACTCACTCACTCACTCACTCACTCACTCACTCACTCACTCACTCACTCACTCACTCACTCACTCACTCACTCACTCACTCACTCACTCACTCACTCACTCACTCACTCACTCACTCACTCACTCACTCACTCACTCACTCACTCACTCACTCACTCACTCACTCACTCACTCACTCACTCACTCACTCACTCTCCACACACACACACAAGCACACACAGCATGTGGTGGTGTATTCATTTGTGTAGTATGATGTGTGTGTATATTCGTATGAATACTTTTTATATTGGTGAAAGCTATATTAAGCTGTGTGTGTGGGAGGGGTTGAAATTGAATTGAAGTATGTGTGTGTGTGCGTGTGTGTGTGGAGCTGTGTGTGTGTGTGTGTGTGTGCGTGTGTGTGTATTGGGAGGGTGTTAGAGTTATAGGAGTGCTAAAAGTATATTACAGAAACATGACCTCTCTAGCTATGAGTGTCATAAGTAAATTAAGCAGTGTATTTACTGTCAGTGAATGGATAAGGTGGTGTGTGGGTGTGTGTGTGTGTGTGTGATGGCTGAGTGGTGCTGATAGGGATGTGGTGTTAGGAATATTAGATCAGCTGCTGCTGTCTCATTCTCTCTGTTTGATCCTCTATCCCTTTCTTTCTCTCCCTCCCTCCCTCCCTCTCGCTCTTTTCTCTCTCTCAGTGTCTGTATTAGCATAAATAGAGTTTGGAGAAAACAATCTGTACTCCTGTCGTTTTCTTCGATTTAAGAGCAAATATTACCCTTACTCTCTTACAGTAGCACTACAGATAAGCACACCATTTAGGAGGATCACTGTGAAATCTCAGATTTGTGTGGGGTGGGTGGTGTGTGACTGTATGTATGCGGATGTGTGTGTTTGTGTGTGTGTGTGTGTGTGTGTGCGTGTGCGTGTGCGTGTGTGTTTCTGAGTGCAATTTGAAGGTGCTGCCTGTATCCTCTGCTGAGCAGGCAGCAGAGCACTCTTTCTGTAGCTTTGATGAAAACTGTTGAGGTGTTGCACGCTGGGCTCTGCTGTGATTTGTTCTTAATGCAAACAGGCAGTTCTGCTCAACTGCTTCAAGCGCCCGCTCCCCAAACGTTTGACAGGCGCATTAACTTAGCCGTCGCAAGACATTCATCACATCAAGTGTCCCCTGCATTCAACTGTCAAGCACTCACTTGCCAACTAGTCAGTAGAACCGCCCTCCCTGGTTATCAATTATATCTGCTGTTCTATACGGGTGTTATGGTCCTGAGGTCCTGATATGGTTCCTATGATCTGCACACATCTGTAAAATGGTTCCTATGAAAATGATAGCATTAGCATGTAATGCATCAATGAAATACATACTCATTATTAAAGACATGGGATGGGGGACATGTTTGTTTGCTTGGCTGTCTGTTTGTCTGGATGATTTCAGAAAAACTACCAGCCGGATTTTTCATGAAACTTGGGGGAACGGTGTTTGTGCTAGCTTGTCATTCCGTATGTTCCTCCGGTGTTCCCTGTGTGTGTTCTTTGACTTGTGATCTCACGTGGTTCTCTTGTGTCCTGTTTTTCTGTCGCGGTCAGTCATGGCCACCCTGCAGCTGCCAGCCAACAACCTGGCCAACCTAGCCAACCTGCCGCCGGGCACCAAGCTCTACCTGACCACCAACAGCAAGAACCCGTCAGGCAAGGGCAAGCTGCTGCTCATCCCACAGGGAGCTATCCTGCGGGCCTCCAACTCAGGTGAGCGCCTCCACCCCTACCTCACACACAAGCACAGCATGCTACACACACACACACCACACACTCACACACACCACACAGACACACCACACACACACACACACACACACACAAACACACGTAAAAGATAGTCCAAAGTATGTTAGGTATGCCACTTGTGTACACTGTACATTATGAAGTGATAAGATGCACAACATAGAGTCCTCTGGTCCATAATGTGTGTATCAGAGCCATATAAAGGTACCTTTATACGGCTCTGGTGTGTATGTGCAGACTCCCCGGTGTAGGGCTGATGTTAAAGGTAGTCATGTGGATGCAGTGTTATTCTGTGTGGCACACTGACTGACGACTGTGTTCGGAGTGGTCGACATGTTTCCTGTTGTGAAGTCACTGGTGTGCAGTAGGGGGTGAATTAGCGGCCATGCTGTCCCCTTTGCACAGGGAGGGGGTGGGTGTTTGAATAATTGATGACTCTGTAGACTTAGCTGCAGAATGTCAACTCATTTCACTGAACAGGATCATCTGTCTGTTTTCTCTCCTTCTCACGCCTCTCTTGTGTGTCTTGTTTCTTTCCAATGTGCTCTGAATTTTGTTTGTATGCCTCTGTGTATGTGTGGAAGCGTGTGTCTGTGTACGTGTTGATGTTTGTGTAAATATTTGTGTCTGTGTATATCTGTGTTTGTGTTTGCGTTTATGTGATTGCATGTGTGCGGGGGCCTGTGTGTGCATGTCTGTTGGGGCGTGTGTGTGTGTGTGTGTGTGTGTGTGTGTGTGTGCAGGTCAGCAGTCTCAGAGTGCATCCTCGTCAGGCTCTGGCTCGTCACAGAGCTCCTCTGGTAGTTCGTCTGGATCCAGCCTCTCCTACACCTCCTACATCCTCAAACAGACCCCACAGGTGTGTATGAACACACACACCACACACACACACACACACACACCACACACACAAAAGAAAGCCTGTAATTATAATCCGCAAAGCCATTAATGCATTTTATTCTGCAGAGAAGCAGCCACCACACAAGGCCATTGTGGAGAGCAGCCTGTCCCTCAGTACAGCTCACTCTGTAGAGAGGCAGCCCCTCATCTCTAGTGTTGCCTTTAGAGGCATGGAGCCTCAGCCTCCCCTCTATAAGCAACAGAATGGCCCACTTTTCACAGCTTTTCCCCATAGTAAAAAGCCCTCTGTAAAATGTGTCTGGATAATGTAGATTGCTCACCATTTCTCTTTCTCTCTCTCTCTCTCTTTCTTTCTTTCTTTCTTTCTTTCTTTCTTTCTTTCTTTCTTTCTTTCTCTCTGTCTCTCATTAGCTGTCTGTCTTGCTCATCTCACTCATTTACCTCGTTAATTTTGTATGTTGTTATTTTCTCTCTCTCTCTCTCTCTCTCTCTCTCTCTCTCTCTCTCTCCCCTTATTGAAGTTCATTCTCTTGCCCTCCTTTGCGGTCTCATTCATACTCCCATTCTCTCATGAGCTCACGCAGTGTAAGCAGCCTTCCCCATCCGCCTCTTACAGCACACTAAACTTTAAGCAGGCTGTGTTTTGAGAGAGGTGCGTTGGGTAAATGTGTGCTTAAGGGACCTGGTGCCACACCTGTGGCTCTTAATCTGCTGTCAGTGGCGGAAAAAAATCCCGTCGTCAAGGCGACGAGTGTGCCGTGTCTGACAGCGGCACATCTTGTGGCAGCGGAGGGTTTCGCTCCCTCCGTTGGCATTGCCCGGGGCAGGAGAAGGCTGGCAGCGGTAGTGATTTAGGGCTTAATGGGGGCACCCTAATGAGAGTGGCATCGATCGCTGAGCGCAGAGCACCGGTGTGTGGATGCCAACGGGCTGCTAATAAGTGTGTGCGGACCGCCCCTCAGCAGGGCACCAGGGCTCCTCCTCAGCCGTCCATTACTCTGGACTTCAGAGAGATAATGTCACGCCATGCCACACTGTGCCACGCTACTTTATGCCCAGCTATATCCACAACTGCCAGTCTTCATTTGTCACAAGGATTGGCCATCTAGTCACAGACACACTCAGGCATTACTGCTGCCCATCATCACTTTAAGATGGTGTGCATTTGTGTGTTTAGTGTGAACCGGCTGTGGACATGCACATTTAATAAGCCATTTATCATTAATAAACGCCCATTTCGCACGTTTTTCCTGTGTCTGTCTTCGTGACACTGTTCCTTTTACAAAATGTATTTGCACAAGATATCTCGGCTCCTTCCCCTCACATTGTGTTCCATTGTTTTTTTTCCCCACGCTCAAGAGTTTTTCTTGCCACCCATGTCCCACCTTGCTTGTGTTTTCTCTCCACCTTTTCAGTCTCTGTTCTGTAGCTACACCGCTCTTTGTCTGTGCCTGACTTTATTTCTCTGGCCCAGTTCAAATCTATCAGCCTTGCCTGTAGGGTTTTATAGTGTCGGTGGTGTCCTTCTGATGGCTCTATTGACCCATGTTTTCCACCCAGTGACCCCCATAGTCTGCCCTGCTAATGCCAGAGCTGCCAGACGCATTTAAAGCCCCCCCACAGGTTTCTGTATTGACTGAGGGCAATGGCATTGATCTTTCTAGGGCACGTTTCTGGTTGGCCAGCCTGGCGGCTCGGGGAAGCAGAGTTCGTCCAGCTCCTCCACCTCCTCGTCGGGTCACACGGCGTCGGGCACGGGCAGCGGCAACCAGCAGTCCATCCGGGTCACCGCGGGCCAGAAGGCCGCCATCTTGGCTCAGGTATGTAAGAACATACAGTAACAAACGTACCTCTTCTGATCCTGCCTGTGGGAGTTTGTGCTGTGTAGCCGTTGTTCCACCCAGCCCAACCTGGCTATGAGGGCCCTGGGTTCATTACAGAGTGTGATATTATGTATACTGTTATATATTGCCCCCTCCTCCAACTTTTCATCTTATTCTCTTATTAGTTATAAACTCTTACTCACATTTACACACGCATCTAGGGGTTTCATCTTAACATTTCATTCTGTTAAAGGAATTTATGTAGAATTCAGTTCAGCTCAATTCAGTACATTTATTTGGAGCTGATTTCAGTCATTTTGTAGCCAACTGGCTTGGACCCTCTGCAGCGGGGGTTGGAAACTCATCACCGTGCTGCTTAGTTAGAGACGAGGGAGAAGTCCGAAGTGGGAGATTACGACTGAATTGGGCTGTCTCTCTCTCCTGTGCCCTGGGCCTGTGTGAGTGTTGGGTCATCTCTCTCCTGTGCCCTGGGCCTGTGTGAGTGTTGGGTCATCTCTCTCCTGTGCCCTGGGCTTGTGTGAGTGTGGGGCTTAGTGCTTCTGATGAACTGGAGGTCTAACGGGGGGTTGACTGCTTCTAATGAAGGCCTCCCTCTCTCTCTCTCTTTGAACAGCCATTTGGCACCAGATGCCAGGACAATCCCTGCACACATAACTTCAGCTTCCATTGCGTAACGCACTCCCTAACAGTATTAGGGTGGGGAGAGGGGGTGGAAGAAAGAGAGGGGTAATGGGACAAGAGAGAGAGAGAGAGAGTGCGAGCACAAAGTCTTTGTGTCCTTAGTGGCTCTAAGCAGAAACCCTAAATCAAAGCAGAAAGCAATAGTTCTGGCAGGAGATGTGAGCGTGATCAGCTGGCGCGAGGGAGAGGGGGAGGGAATAGTTGATGTGTTCACTTTGGGCGTTTGGGATGAGAATAGTTGATGTGTTCACTTTGGGCGTTTGGGATGATGATGATCCCTTGAGCCTGTGCTGCTGGGGGCTCAGGAGCTCAGGGAGTCATGGAGGCTCCGCTCAGGAGACGCTCAAACACAACATCACATCTCGGCTTCTCCTCCCCGAACCGTTTAACTGCCCCAAAGCGATGAACAGAGGTGTGTGTGTGTGTGTGCGTGTGTCACTATGTGTTTGTCAGTCTCTGTCTGTGGGTTGGGGAGTGTTTCTGTTTCAGTGTGTGTGTGTGTGTGTGTGTGTGTTTGCTTGTTTGTGTGTGTGTGTGTGTGTGTGATTATGGTTGTGTGTGTGTTCTCTGGCAGGCAGACCTGAGAGCACCGGTGTAAGAGCAGTGCCAGCTAAGCTGTGTGATTAGTTTGCCATCATCACAGCTGCCTACCGTCTCTGTCTGAAAAAATCTCACAGTATCAAATCTCTGTCCTCACTAAACTTAGGGGCCATGGATGTGCTTGTGAATAGATCGTGTGTGTGTGTGTGTGTGTTGTCTCTGCTTACCGTGGGTGTGGAGTGCATGTGTATCTATTATTGTTTGTGTCTGTGTAAATGAGCACATACTCCAGTGTGTGTGTATGTGTGTGAGAGAGTGTATATGTCCTGATTATCAGATTAGGGCTAATGACTAAGCCTGGGGCAGAGGTTTTAAGTTTTCGTTTCTGCTAACTCCCTTTTGCTATCCACCCCCTCTCTCTCTCTCAGCGCCTTCATCTAATTTTCTCCACCCTTCTGCCTCTCTTGCACGTCTTGCCTTACCTTTAGCTTTTACTGTGGCTTTGGCTCATTCTGACTCAGGGAGCTGAAAGCTTGTTTTGAGACAAAGAAAGTTTTTCTTTGATGGGGAGATGACCCTTATGGGAATGGGGAAATTGTAGCGTGCGTGTGTGTGTTTCGGAGGGAGGTAAAAGGATGTGTGTGTGTGTGTGTGTGTGTTTTGGAGGGAGATAAAAGGATGTGTGTGTGTGTGTGTTTTGGAGGCAGATAAGAGTGTGTGTGTGTGTGTGCCTTTGTTTTGGAGGCAGGTTTAGAGAGTGTGTGTGTGTGTGCATGTGAGAAAGAGAGAGAGATTTGAGGGACAGCTTAATGGCTGTGTGGTGATTTGTGCACAGCAGTCTCCTATCACTGAGGTCCATACTCCTCTCACAGCCATTAAACAGGGAGTGTCTGCAGAGCACGTCTGTGTATGTGTGTGTGTGTGTGCTGTCTAAGTATTGTAGTGTTTGCGATTCTGTGGATGTGTGTCTCTGGGGCCGTGCACACGACGCCGGTTTTTGTGAAACCGGTGAGGTTTTGTTAACGGTTACGCCTTGTATGTACACGACGCCGGCAGTTTAGGAGACTGAAACCGATAGCTTTTTAAACCGGCTTCCGAAGTGGCAACTTTTGAAACCGCCGGCTAACTTTCGCCGTGTAGACGCCTGTAGGTGCTAAGCCGGCAACTTCATGACGACATAGCTTCACCTCTCAACTCAGCCACGGCACTCGACCTGACATGTTGCTTGTCAAAACAAACCAAACCATTTATTTATCATATTAAAATGTTTTTCTTTCCCCTGTCATGATTTATGTGCACAATGTAGCCTATCAGCCTTTAGTGGCTAAGTTAGAAGCACACGTTAGCTTAACTTAGTGAAACATTAGCTTACTGCATGTTAGTGTTTTCTCCAGTGGTGCTCAGACCTAATGCAATCGCATTAGGCTAAGCATTTGAAATTTCACATAGCAGTCACATACCTTGAAAACGAACTTTATTAGTTTAACAGTTGAATTGAAAACCGAATTGTCTGTAGTCTCCTTATTTCATGCGACTGCTTAACCAGAGCACTTATTAGACATTCTCTGGCTTAACAAACTGTTTCAACAATATTTTCTTCTACGCGATTCACGCGAATTTATCGTGAAGCTTCTGCACAGCGGCGCCATCGACTGGTCTGGCATATGCACTACAGCACATTTAGCCGGTTACACCTCTGTGTGTACACGCGAGGTTTTTTCTTGCCGGGGTCGTTAAAGGTGTGAAAGCGGTAAGAGAAAATCCACCCGGCGGTGTCGTGTAAACGGCCTCTCTGTCTGCTGTCTAGGTTTGTCTGTGTGTGTTTGTGCATATGCGTGCATTTGCCCGTGGGAGGGTGAGGGTAGGGGCTACATCTGTTTATTTCTCTGTGTTGGTGTTTTCATGACAGTATGAGAGGGGGCCATCAGTGTGTCAGATTGTGTGCTTTCTCTCTCTCTCTCTCTCTCTCTCTCTCTCTCTTTCTCTCTCTCTTTCTTTCTCTCTCTCTCTCTCTCTCTCTTTCTCTCTCTGGCTCGCTCACTCTCTTACTCTTTTACTTTACTAATGCCTTGGCTGTCAAAACAATCCTTCTTGAATCTGTGTGTGTGTGTGTGTTAGCCATACATCACTGTCTGGGTTTAGGGTTCCCCTGGATTAACTGCCTGCCTGGCACTGAACCTCTGATGCTGCTGGGATTGATTGATCATTCGTTGCGCACCACTTCCCCTGTTGCATTTTTACACTTCCTGTGTTTTGATTTGGTGTGACTGACAGGTGGTGGGCGGGTCGCAGGCATCACAGTTGAAGCTGTCGGACGGCTCGGTGAAGACGGTGACGGCCTCTGCCGCCACTCACCTGTCCAAGCCGGGCACTACCACCCTGAGGATGGCGGGGGGAGTCATCACAGCCACCAGCACCATGCCGGGCACCCCCGCCTCAGCTGCTACCACTCCCACACAACACGTGAGTCACCTCCCTCTGTGTGTGTGTAAATATATAAATCATGATAACTATATTGGTCTTAAATATTGCTCCAGTTAGGTATGTGTGTGTGTGTGTGTGTGTGTGTGTGTGTGTGTGTGTGTGTGTGTGTGTGTGTGAGATTGTGTGTAAATGTTAAAATGGTAAATCCATGAATAGACGGACATGGGAACTGATTGTGATATGATATAACAGGTCTATTATATATAGGAAAGAAGTCCTTACTTCTGCAGGGTGTCATATCCATGTGTAATCTCTTGGGTTGGAGATCACTTGGGGGGAGAGCCCAGATGCAGGACAGTGCTGGCCTTGGGGGAGGGGGGGGAGGGAGGGAGGGAGGGAGGCCTAGTGGGCATCAGCAGAGACAGGAAGTGAACCTCATGTGTGGCGTTGTTGCTGCTTGTGAACACTGTCCATCTGTGTTCCATGTGGAGCGTGTGTGGAACAGCTGGTCTGCTCAAGCTGTGCTGTGGCTGTTCCTCTCACATCAGTGTCTGTGTCACACTCATTGTGTTGTTACATGGCAGACCTGTGCTCTCTCTCTCTCTCTCTCTCTCTCTCTCTCTCTCTCTCTCTCTCTCTCTCTCTCTCTCTCTCTCTCTTCACTTTTCTAGAATTGAAAGGCTCTCTTGTAAACCCTCCTCACTTGGTGATAGCAGTAGCTCTTTCTCTCTCTGTGTGTGCTGAGTGATTTCTCTTTCTCTGTTTCTCTCTCTCGCTTCCTCATACCGGTCACATACACTTTGTGGTTATATGGATGAAGTGTGTTTGTGTGTCAACAAACTGGTGTGCCTCCATTTAGTCATGCCAAAGTTGATTGAACTGTCTTGGGGAGATGCTAATCAATGGCTTTTCTGTGCTTGTCAGTGGCTTACCAAAACATAACAGTTAGCAATCTTGATGGAATGTTGCAACAACAGCATTTAAGAAGTCTGGTTGAAGAGGAAATAGATTTTTGCTTTGATGATGGCGGCTGTGATTCCTGTCTGTGTGATCCTCAGTTAGTTGTGGTTCATTCATCTTTTTTCCGAAGAGGTTAACTACTGTTTACCACTGAACCCATTAGCGCTACAGAAGTGTAGTGTGTTAAAAGACGTGTCGCCAGTCACACTTCTGGAGAATTGTTGATGATTGTGTTGTTGTCATTTTTCTTGGCTCATTCCATGTCAATTCAACCAGGGCCCACGCACTTAGGTCTCAAAAAATTCTGAAAAAATGACCAGGTGTACCTATGTTACCCAGGAGACGCACTGTAAAAATACTTTTTCCAGGCACTGTAGTAACTGTGTTTCTACTTATAATAACATAAATTAAGAGCCTATGTTTAGCACAAATATGTCTTCTGAAGGCCTAAACAGAGCCCAGCCAAAAACTCCAATAACATTTGGTCAACTTTGAGGGACAGCTATGACCATGCAGGATCATCCAGACCAAACGTGTCGAGGCCGAACAAAATTGACACCCCCCTCCCCCGGTAAAACTGGCTGTATCTTGGAAAGTATTGATCTTACATAAAAGTAATTTTACAGTGTGTCTCCTGGGTAACATAGACACACCTGTTAATTTTTTCCGATTTTTTTGGGCCCTGGTTGAATTGACGTGGCTCAGTACTGAGGGCACACACACACACCAGCAGTCCTTGGCTCAAGCAGTTCCATGACCCCCTTCTTACCCATACGGAACCTACCATCCTTTAAATTTCAAGGATGTAAGTCGGTGCCTGTGTGCACTCCTACCATGTCTCCGCTTACTGTATCTGAACAGCAGTTTAGTACAAGTTGGGAAGTACCAGGTTGTCCTTTACATAAACACTCACACTCACTCGCACACTCATACTCTAGTGCACTTATTGCATTACTGGACGGTAATTAATTAGTGTTTGGTCGTCAGACTGACATCCATTAATTGCTGTGAAATGTTGATACTCTATCTTTTACTAGTCCTATGCATAATAAATAGTGGCTGTGATTGAATAGTGGTTTGATGCACAGGAAATTAAGGTCTCTGTGGTTTCTGTGGGGTATGTGTGCAGGGGTGGATGGACTTCTACAGAAACTGATTCCAAAAGCTGAAGTAGGTTCACCTGCAGTGGTAGCATTTCCACACACAACCTGGACTGTTTTCCCCACTACACAGTGATGATGAACCCAATGACATTTCACCGTGTTGCTGCAGTACCATAATGCTGCAATCAGGATTGCTGTGTGTGTGTGATTCAGTGTGTGTGTGTGTGTGTGTTTGTGGGGGGGGGGAGTTGGTGCTGTCCTCCAGTACCTCTCCATTTTAAAGGTCAACTCCCCAATACACTCACACTCACACAGACACACACCTACACACACACACACCCTCCTCTTTCCATCTGATCCTCAGTCCGGAAATACAGCTTTTAGGAGCCGATCATTAACTGTGCTGCCGAAACTCATTTACATTTTGTCGGCACAACTTTGCAAATGCACTTGGACCAGCTCGATAAGCCTCCGCTCTTAATCACAATTAAGGGCCGTTATTGCAAAGGCTACACACACAGGTGACGGGGCATGTCTGAATGTCCGTGCGTGCTTTGTTTGAGTGTGTGTGAGTGTGAGTGTGAGTGAGTGTGAGTGTGAGTGAGTGTGAGTGTGTGTGTGTGAGTGTGTGAGTGTGTGTGTGTGTGAGTGTGTGTTTTTGTCTGTGTATAAACTTGTGGTTGGTGTGTGTACCTTTGCCGCAGTGTGTTGTCACAGCAGATGGCAACACCGGGAGACCAGTATGCCACTAAGATGCTGTGGGCTGGCATGCTCTCTCACACGTCCACTGCAGGGCCTTAATGCCTCAGCTCTCATTCACACTCACACACACACACACACACACACACACACCACAGAGACTTACACTTTCATTGGCTCACTCATGCATGAACAAGCACATTTTCATTAATACTCTTTGCACATATGCTTGCATGGGACCTATGGCAAAATCACATGCCGCTATACATCTCTTGGTATAATCTGTTTACATTCACGCCTAACATGACGTGTTTCTGTGCACTGCATCTTTTATTTGTCACATATTTCTTGGTTTTGATATTCAATGTGTTTTGTTTTTTAGTCAGCGATAGACTACTGGGCTAACAAACTTTTCTTGCCCTTCTCTCTCCAGACTGCAGATGGCGCCAGTGTGCCCTCCTCCCCCGCCCCCTACTCCTCCTCTTCCTCCTCTTCCTCCTCATCCGGGGCCAAACCCGTATCCCAGCACCCTCTGCTCGTGGCAGCCAATCAGGCGGCAGTCATCAACGCAGCCAAGAACGCCAGCAATGCAGCCGCCGCCGCAGCTGCCACTGCATCTAAAACCCCCTCGGGCACCATGATGACCGTCGCCAAGAGCATGGCCGCCAACATGCCGGTCATCAGCCTGGGCAAGGGGGCAGGCCCGGCGGTGGTGAGCGTGCCCAAGAGCGCCAGCCCTTCGCTGGTCACTGCAACGTCACTGGTGGGCAGTAGTGGCACCGTCAGCGGTAAGGCAGCTGCCGCTCTCTCAGGTAACTATGGAGACCAGAGGTGCACTCACATTCTTTGAACAGAGGTGAACATTTGCGGTTCACAGCAAACTCGAGGCAAACAGAAAAATATTCGTCTCCTATATCTATAACTTATACAATTGTATTACTATTTTATTTCATATAATTTAAATGTCAGTACAAATCAACACTCCTGTATTGCAATTCGGGTGTACCCTGAGCCTGAAAAAGGTTAAAGTTAAAGTTTACTAGTATTTAGCAGACAATTTTAACTAAACATATTTGAGAATCGAACCTGGGCCTCCACCACTCTGCAAAAGTTCTGAGCAGATCTGCTCTGGCCACAAAAGGCACTTACTGTGTAGTCTGGCTCCAGCTCTTGTGAATGTGGTCAACCAGTTGTGGCTTCATCTCTTCAGAATGAAAGTGCACGACACTGTACTTCTGTCCGTCCATTAGTCCAGTCTTTGATGTTGGGTCCCGTGCCTGGCCCTGCCCTCACCCTCCCCTCATGTGCTGTAGTGGAAAAGTGGCAGCCATGTTGTAGGATGGCAGGTCTATTGTTATTGCATGCACACTTCCCTGTTGGCAGATGAATAGGATGGCATGTTAAAGATGTATCTGCCCTTGAGTGCACTGCTGAACCAAAGCACTGTGCATTTCTGAGCATTGCTGGCTGGTGTGTGTGTGTGCGTGATTATAGATAAATGTGTATGCTTGCCTGTGTGTGTGATTATATACAGTATACGTGTGTGTGTGTGTGTCTGTGTGTGCGTGCGTGCGTGTGTGCGCTTGCCTGTGTGTGTGTGTGTGTGTGTGCCTGTGCCTGTATGCTTATATATATATATATATATATATATATATATATATATATATATATATATATATATATATATATATATATATATATATATATATAAATAATATATATGTATATGTGGTTGTCCATGTACATATGTGTATTGCACTTAGTCTGTGTGTGTGTCCTTCCCAGGCATGCTGAAGCTGCATGCGGGCCAACCCAGTGCGCAGCAGACTGTGCTCACCATCCCTGCCAACCAGCTGAAGCAGCTGAGCGTGGGCACGGGCGCTGGGGGACTCCAGACCATCCTCATGCCTGTGGGCAAAGGTACCCGCTCACCTCCATGCTCTGCCGCACACACACACACACACACACACATGCCTCCACAATCTTTCAGGATGCAGAAATACATACTTTCACGCACACGCGCACACATATACACGCACACACACCTCTACACAAACACACTGCAGTTCCACACACTAGCACACACACTTCTCTCCTCTTAAATGCCTCCTCTCTTTTCAGCACTCAATCGCAAACCTAGATTTTGGCAAGAAGAGACCTTGATTTTGAAGTTTTATGAAGTTTTCTCAGGCGTTTGAGATGACTCAGTTTCATCACAGTCAATCCTAGTGTATGAGGGGATGAGGTAATGTGCTCTGTTTTGTCTTAAATAAACTGTACTGAGTTTCGGTTTACAGCTTCTAGCTACTCAACCTGAAATAATAAACCTTGGAAACAGAAACAGCCACCCCTTAGCACCGATAACACTTGCTATATTGTCGTCTCTTTGCAACACTATTGGTGATGTGCAGGTTTGGTCAGGCCACCCTTCGGTCACTAGTCGGATTCCCTAACCAGTAGTCCACAGATTGTTTCCTAATCATTGCTGTAAGAAATAGTTAGATAGATAGATAAATAGATATAACTTTACAAGATAAGCAAGCTAACATGTCAGAGTTAACTATCTTACATTAGCATTGCGTAACGTTGATAACATTGTCAAACCGAGTTGTCAAGCAGGTGCCATGTTGGGGGCAGGGGCAATGAGCTTTCCTCATCGGAGATGAGGCAGAAGGAGTAGAGATGCATAATTAGCTGTTTCAAGTCAATGAAGGGATTTTTTCTTGGGGAAAAAAAAACATGGATATATATCTTTCAGAAACTAAGTTGAGGTTTTAGGGGTTAATCGATGGCTGGAGTGCATCTTTAAAATTAATTTGAAGATGATTGCCAAAAGCAGTTGTTCATCAGAAGATGCTTTAAGTGGGAAATTGTTTTATAATGTTTTAAGCATATTTTTCCATGTCCTAATAGTCTGTTCTGAGCGGATGTTCCGAGAAGAATTCAGTGTCAGTGACTCGTACTCGCCTGCGTCCCAGCCAGGACAGGATTGCAGTCCCTAATTTAATTTGGCACACACAGCAACCTGTGTATAAATACCTCTGAAGAAGTCATGGAGGCCCACAGAATATAGAGCAGGAAACACGGGGCTACATGTTTTTTGTTTAGTCTCTGACATGCAGTAAAGATCTCTGGTGGTTCAGACCCAGCCAACAAGGTTCTTATTGTTTTGGTTTTATTTGTCCATCATGAAGAGAGAGATGTATATCACACACACACACACACACACACACACACACACACACACACACACACACACACCTACACACACCTACTCCACACATCTTCTCCAGTGGACTCCCATCAGTTTCCCGTGGTCCAGTGTCTTCTCTAGGTTTACTGTTGCTCTGATAGAGAGGTGAGAGCGTAGTTTACCAGTTCAGGACCGTTTGTACTGCTAGATGTGCATTGCATACTTTGTGTATGATGATTCATGTATTGCAACCATAGACTGTACTTTTAGCCAACTTATGTATGGTTTCCTGACAAAGTGATGTAGTCAGATCTGGCCATGGGAAGGTGGAGAGGAGACGTCAATGTGTGCGTGTGCGTGTTGTATGTTTCTGTGTCTGTCTGAGAGAGTGTGTGTGCTAGTGCTTTTCTGTCCTCCTGAATGTGTGGTTGTGTCTCTGTGTACTTGTAAGGCTGTGTGTGTGTGCTTGTGTTTCTGTGCAAGTGATTTCTGCTGAGTCTGAGGCATTTAGCTGAGCTTCAGTGCTTCTGAATTATAGAGGGGTGTGTGTGTGTGTGTGTGTGTGTGTGTGTGTGTGTTTGTTTGTTGATAGATGCATCAGGTGTGCTAATTCCTGACTCCTGGGAATCTTAGGACCTGTAACTCACCAATGTTGGCACACATAACAACCCACTGTATCTATTATATATGACTGTGGATATTCATAGTCAGAATACTTAATATCTAATGCCCATTTATTACCAGTGGTCTGCACAGTGATATGACCGTGTTGTGAAGGGGATATAATATTCAACACAGAAAGGCCTAGTTTGGTCCTTATGGAAGGAATATCATTAAATGTAGCGATACTGACTCCTTGCTACAACTACAATACTGACTACTTGCAGACAACACCTCACAACTTCATAAATGTATTGTAATGGACTGTTTTAATGACTTTGCAATCGATTTTAAATCCATGTGTGTTTGTGGTCAGGACTGAACTCACACATGTTATAGTCTGCAGTTGAGACTGTGATCTCCTCTCTTGTCAGAGTTGGTTATTGAGATATAGCTCTACACATGGTATGGTTTATGATTTATGATGGAGTTGCAGTACATGTACATGTCACTTAAGAGCCATAGCCTGTGTAGAGGTGTGTTCTGGATAGTAGTTGAGGTATAACTCCACGTGTGTGATGGTTTGCAGTTGTGCAGTCCTCCTCCTCCTCCTCCTCCTCCTCCTCCTCCTCCTCCTCCTGTAAAGGATCCTCTACCAGCAGCAATACTGCTACCCACAATGCACCAGCAGTCTCCTCCACACCAAACGTAGCTCACGGTGAGAGGATATGTCCCCGACCTTACACCTTTCTCTCTGTCTGCCCCCTCTCTCTGCCGTTTTCTTTCCTCCCTCTCTCTCTCTCTCTCTCTCTCTCTCTCTCTCTCTCCTGTCTCTCTCTGCCGTTTTCTTTCCTCCCTCTCTCTCTCTCTCTCTCTCTCTCTCTCTCTCTGTCTCTCTCTCCCTTCCTGCCTGCACTCTCTATTCCCTCGCTTTAGGCAGCTGGTGGGTGGGCTGTTGTGGATTGATATGTGTTATGTATAAATACATATACTCAGGCAGTTTTGAGCTTTTATGTGTACTCTATATTTATGGGTTATTGCCGCACTGTGTGTACGTACTTAGTGTGTGTGTGTGTGTGTGTGTGTGTGTGTGTGTGTGTTGCCTTCTGGGGTACTGGCAGTGCCTGTAGGTGCCCGTTGAAATGGTAGTCTGCGTTGACATTAAATTGATTGCTGCTTCACTAATACTTGCTTCCAGTCCCTCTCTCCCCGTATGTACAATCTAACTCTGTGTTGTTCTTGTGTGTCCACATGATCACTTTTCAGTGCTGGTTCTGTAAGTAAGGAAGTGTCTTGCTCACACACTCTCACTCGCTCCTCTCTCCTCCCTCTCTGTGTCTCTCTGCCCTCCTCTCTCTTTCTCTCTCTTTCTGTTTCCTTCCTTATCTGTGTTTCACTCCCACGTTTGTCTCCCTTCTCTCCCTTCTTTCCCCCTCTTGTCTCCCTTCTTTCTTTACTTTCCCCTTTTTTTGTACTTTCACCCTCCCTTTTTCTCCATTTCTCTCTCTCCTTCCTCTGACTGTTCTTCTTCTCTCTGCATCATCCCACCCTTCCCCTTTTCTCTCTCCCCTTACTTATCTCCCTCTCTCCTTGTACCCCCCCCCTTTTCTCTCTTCTCTTCTCTCCCTCTCTCTCTTTCCCTCCCCCTCTCTTTCTCTCTCTCTCTCCCTCTTCAGTGAAGACAGAGCCAGGTGTGTACAGCTGCAGCGGCCCTGGGCCCCAGACCCCGACCTCTTCATCGACCCCGGGCTCCAGCGTGCCACCCACCCCCGCCACCGCCAGCGTCAAAGTGGAGCAGGGGGCCGAGTCCGCCCACGAGCTCAAGTACGCCATGCGCCACAGCGGCCCCGAGGCTGACAGCCATGCGGGAGAGGAATGCCGCTATTTTTGTGTCTTATATCTGAGCACATTTGGAATCTGTGAACAAAGTACAACCTTTTTTGCATGTACATTTAGGATTTATGCCACTTCAAATAAATATTAAATAAATAAAATTAAATATAAAAATTAAATATAAAACATTTGATTTGAGCAGCATACAGTAGATGGACTAGCTGCTAGGTGCGCTACAAATGAATCCCCATCAGGGGATGTATAGCGGGGCTGTTATCAGGAAGTTCAAGTTGGTTTGAGCCAGAAGCTCCTGATTCAGTGAAGCCATAACTAGTTGTGCCTTAATTAGGTGTGAGATGGCCAAGAATGAGTGTGGTTCATTAAGCCAGTGTGCGGGTGTGTGCACTGTGCAGAGATGATGTGTGGTCTGGCATGAGTGGTGATTTGTGTGTGTCTGGCTGCTAGTGGTGTGCAGGTCTGTGGAGATGTGGACTGTTATAGGACTAATTCTGCCACCTTCAGCTGATCTCTATTTTGCTCTCCATCCTCCCACTGCCTCCCACTCTCTCCATCCCACGCTCTGTCACTCTCTCTCTCTCTCTCGCTCTCCCTTTTCCCCCTGCCCCACTCCTTCTCTCTTTCCTCACTCCCACTCCATCACTCTCTCCCTCTCTCCCCTGTTCTCTCTCTCTCTCTCTCCAGCACTGAACACATAGAGAACCTGACGCAACTGTTGACGGCGGCGGTGAAGAAGTTTCCGCTCATTGTGCCTGAGAAGAGTGAGTGCCCCTGCCCCTGCCCCTGCCCCTGCCCCTGCCCCAACCCAGACATGGCTTACGCCGGCTCCCACAGTAAAAGAGATTTGATTTGAGATGTTCTGTTGGTTTAGGACAAGGATCAATCTATTCACAGAAAACCGGCCCTGGATCTGCTAGAGGGCTATTATAATATCTTTTCTGCATCAGAACAGTATGGACAATAGACTGCGTTGGCATATCTCTGCAACATCTAAACAGAATATGCTTGGCTTTTTCATTATTCATTATGTGGCTTTACTGAATATTTAAGATAATACTGAATTATCTATAAATTAATATCTACCAATAACCAAACATGGCAATAATCATAATTGAAAAATCCTAATTCGTGTTGTAATGGTCACTCAGTTTAAACAGTTTAATCTATTTATTGCAGACAACAGAATTTTTGCAGTTCCATAGTTAAATTTGACAGCAACAGTTTTAAAAGTATTTTGCCTGCACACATACACACACACAGACAAATAGTGTGAAAATGTATTTTCTCCTACTTTCTCTTTAAATAGGCTTTAGTGGTTTGAAGCTTTGGTCCATTTTAAGCCGTTTGGACAAAAATGAGCAGGTGATCTCATAAACAGTCCCTCCTGTGCCCTGCAATGGGCTTATCCCCGTGATGGGAGACTGGTGGCCATTTTTCTTAGTCATGTGAAATTTGTGTCCTTTTCAAGCTGTCTCCAGATAAGGGATGGCCATTTTGAAAGCAGTTCACTGTGTACTCCATGGCCTACTGGTTAGCACTTCGGACTTGAACAGTTTGAACCCCGACCAGTAGGCACGGCTGAAGTGCCCTTGAGCAAGGCACCTAACCCCTCACTGCTCCCCGAGCACCGCTGTTGTTGCAGGCAGCTCACTGCGCCGGGATTAGTGTGTGCTTCACCTCACTGTGTGTTCACTGTGTGCTGAGTGTGTTTCACTAATTCACGGATTGGGATAAATGCAGAGACCAAATTTCCCTCACGGGATCAAAAGAGTGTATATATACTTATACTTACTTATACTCAGAGGATGATGACCACTATGTTTTCAATGGGCTTTTCTCAGATAGATGACTTTTGATTGGTTTTAAGCAATTTCGAGATTGCTGGGGTGATCGTATCAGTAGGTGTTCACATATTAGGGGATGATGGATCTGAGGTTTTTAATTGGCTTAGCTCTAGAACGTTTTTGGTCCATGTTTCCAAGAAACTTTCAAATAGTTGATGGTGATTTCATAAAGCAGTAACTTACCTGCCCTGCTGTCTGTGGGGATACTAACGTGTGTGTGTGTGTGTGTGTGTGTGTGTGTGTGTGTGACCTCCATCAGATGAGGACTCCCACCCATTCTGTGCCATCTCTATGGAGCAGTATTACTCCTGGAACATTGGGAAACGCCGGGCAGCCGAGGTACTGGATGTACTTGTTTTGTGTGTGTGTGTCTGTGGGGTGGGGGGGTGCATGTTTTTTATGTGTGTTTGTTTGGTATGTTCGAGAATGTATTTGTCCCTGTGAGTAAGTGCCTGTGCTTTTGTTTGTGAGTGAATTCACTTGTTTGTATATGTGTTAGAGTGGGTGAGTGGGTGCATGAGTTTATGTTTGTGTGTGTGAGAGAGAGAGAGAGAGAGAGAGTGGGTGTGTGCTCTATTTATTTGGCATGTGTCCTGCAGACCCGCCGTGCTTAGAGAAATAATCAGGTCCTGCGGACAGCAGCATCGTGCCTTTAATGTTGAATTGAGCAGCTCTAACTGACCTGGCTATCTAATCCCCCATCCTGTTCCTCCTCATCAGCCTCTCCCCACAACAAAATCTAGAGCAAACCGCACACATACGCAGAGGAAAACCAGAACAAGGCTCTCTTTGCAAGGACGCTGGAACCTTCATGAAGTGCATATTGAGCAAAAAATATATGACTTATGCACACTCCTTGAAGTGATTATTTGCGAGGGCCATACTAATAAAAGCCCTTGTGCAGGGAAACTTTCTTCCCTACGTTCGTCTGGCGGTTCCATCAAGGTCCAGCGATTCCCTTGGTCCCCATGACACCAGCCTCGGGGCACCTTTGCTAATGAGGCCTCACTCTGCACCCTGGGCGTGAGGTGGAGTCATGGCACCCACCGCTTTTCTTTTGAGTTGTTTTCTTTCATGTAAGAAGCCCCGGATCAGTCAGATCCGCCAAACTTTCCAATCAGGCCAAAGCCCTGTATGTTCCGTCGTGTTGATTGAGTGGGCTCACGATGTTCGATTAGAAGATATCACAGTCAACGCTCCGGCTCCGGTCCTATCTGAGTGGACTTCTAGCGTGTCAGAAAATGTTGTCGTTTGGCCTGCAGTGTGAGCAGGCAAACATACAGCGTGAGCGCAGCAGTCCAGGTGTTACGGATGCAACTGGAAAAAAATAAAACTAAAAGCTAAAACTAATCTTGTCCATCTTCAAAAAGAGACTGACTGAAATGTTAAGACTGATATGTTTCCCAACCAAGCTCTGAGTAGGAAAAGACTATGATGCGCAGTCTCTGGACTCTTACTGTCCCTGGGGTGCTGAAATATGAAAGTGTGGATCCACACTCTGATTGTCCCCTCTGTGTCCCAGCTCAAGATGACTGAACAGAGAACTGCTCAACAGAGAACTGTACAGAGTCTTCTGATGGCCTAATGGCTGATGGACTGTGTGCCGCAGGCAGCACACATGCCTGTGGAGATGAAGTGGTCTACTTGGTCACAGCTGAAGTTGAACTGGGCCTGAACTTTCAGGCCCGTCACTGCAGTATATGATGATGCTATTAGGCGGCGTTTCATCCACTGCAGAGTGCGGTGGAGGTGAACGATGAAGTGTGTGTGTGTGTGTGTGTGTGTGTGTGTGTGTTAACCCCTCTGTGTCCCCTACCCCAGCTGCAGAGTGCAGTGGGGGCGAAGGATGGTGTGTGTGTGTGTGTTAACCCCTCTGTGTCCCCTACCCCAGCTGCAGCGTGCGGTGGCGGTGAGGCGCGTGGTGCAGGAGGCTCTGGAGAGGAGCCCGCGCCTGCAGGCCGAGCCCTTGCCCAGGACCCGCCAGCTGGTGCAGTGGTGCCGTCACCGCGGCTACACGCCGCCCGACCCCGAGCCTCGCCGCACAGAGGAGGACTCCATCGAGGACATCCTCACCCAGATCGACAGCGAGCCAGGTGAGACAGCTGTGTGTGTGTGTGTGTGTGTGTGTGTGTGTGTGAGGGAGAGAGAGAGAGAGAGAGAGAGCATGTGTGTGTGTATGACACACAGAGAAGGACTTAATAGAGGACATCGTCACCCAGATAGACCATGAGCCTGGTGAAAAGATAAAGGGGGAGTGTGGGTGGGCAGGCATGCATGCGTGTGTGTGTCACATCCCCCTCAGGCTCACTCAGTTGGGGTTTCATCTGAAACTCGTTAGGTTTATGCCAACTGTCGTAATTAGCTCTTACTGATGGAGGAAGCAGCAACTGTGGGGGTTAACTGGTTTGGTTAATGAGGGAGAGAGTGAGAGCGTATTCTTTTAGGGATATTTGTAGTATCTGAGTGTCTCCCTGTGTGTATGTGTGTGTGTGTGTGTGTGTGTGTTTGGGTGGGGTGGTGATTAGTCAGGGCGTTCTCTTGGGGATTGTCGTTGGCTGTTCCACATAGCTCTCATCTGCAGGTATTTGTGTATGTGTGTGGGGCACTGGGTTGTCTTGTGAATGTGAGTGCTACTGTGTGTGTGTGTGTGTGTGTGTTAGAATGAGTGCATGAGGGAGTGAGATAGTGTGTTAGTGAGTCAGTTGTGTGTGTGTGTGTGTGTGTGTGTGTGTGTGTGTGTTTGGCAGATTGGTGCTCTTAAGTCTGACAGGGTGTGGTGTGTTTGTGTTTTTGTGGCTTCAATCTCTTCATAAATCTGAATGGCATTTGTGAAGGTGTGTGTACAAGTTGTTGTTTCTGTGTGTTGGTCTTAAAGGACAACTCCAGTCTTTTGGATGATAATAAGTATAAACTTTTGTTGGGGACCAAAACAACTTACCTAAAGCAAACCTAGATCCTAGATTGCTCTTAGACCCAGAGTTGATGCTTGAATAGCATAGTCTGTGCACATGTGTCTAAGGGCACATGTCTTTAACTGAAATTGTGTTCATGTGCGACATCACACGTGTGTGTGTGTGTGTGTGTGTGAAGTTGTGTTCATGTGCGACATCACGTGTGTGTGTTCTGTGCAGGTTCTTGCCCGCAGCAGCCTTGATTAGTGGTCTGTGTGTGTCAGTCTTTGAGTAGATTTGGCTACCATCACCATGATCTGTATGTGTGTGTTCATTCAGGTTAATGAATTCTGTGCCCGTTGTCGGCCAGGCCCTGTGAGAGGGGCCAGCCATGCTGAGCTCCCAGCCACACAAACACACACACACACACACACACACGATTGCCCCAAGACAGAGCTCCTCTGTTCAGCCCACTCCGCTACCACTCTCAGCCCTGTGCCAACACAGCTGGTCCTCAGCCTCTGCCCTGCCTCCACAACCTGCTCAGAGAGAGAGACTGTGTGTGTGTGTGTGTGTGTGAGAGAGAGTGTGTGAGAGTGTGAGTGTGTGTTGTGGTGTGAGTGAGTGATGGTAGCGATGAGCGATGCTGTAATTGTAATCAGTGATGAACACAATTCCTAAACACATGCAGGTCCGAAAGCCATGCGATTGTTTTTCAATATGGCTGACCTTTTGCGGCTGTTTCCAGGGGTCCACTCCTGCAGAGAGGTACTTCTCATTCAGTGCAGATAAAAAGGTTTAGGGAGTGAGGGCATTAGCATATTGCTGTGGTCGTGTTAAAAGACAGAGTTAAAACAGCAAGGAAAGCAAAATCACATGCCACCTGTTACCAAAAGTGATTTTGTTGAAGGGAGCTGGAAGACTCCACATTTCTAACATTGCATTGCAAAAATATACTTAATCAAAATCTGTGGTTTGGAACAGTAGGGGGAGACTTCTTGCTGAAGTGAAGAAGCTCCAGAATGGACTGTGTACTGGACTGAACTTTAAATGATGACTCTGGCCAGGCTTTGGGCAGATTTGTTCTTCTCTTTGTTGAGAAGCTGTGGGTTGACCTCTATTGTGCCTGTATCATGCTGAGCTATACTTTTTAGGTGCTATACCTGTTAGTTTGTGTGTGTGAGAGGTGATAAAGGTAGCGCCTGTGTGTGTGTGTGCGTGCGCGTGTGTGTGCGCATGCATGTGTGTGTGCGCAGGTGACCTGCAGAACACCTCTGTCCTGTCAGCATGCCCATGCTGTTAGCCTTGCTCAGGAGTGTTAGTGCTGGATGAAATCCTCTTATTTTCCGTGCTGCTGAACGGCGGTTGAACTGCAGACCCGGCCGCTGGCCAGCCCTCCTCCCCTCCCTCCCTCCAGCTGGCCACAGAGGGACAGCACAGGGAACACTTTAGCACTAATCCTTTTTTGCACTGTAATTCAGCTGGGTGTGCTTGGCTAAGAGTGTGTGTGTGTGTGTGTGTGTGTGTGTGTGTGTGTGTATTTATACCGATATATACTGTATGTGTCTGGGAGTGTGTGCCTGTTAATCTCTTTTGCAATGTGGAGTTTTTAATGTTGTATGCCAGCACATTTATTTTTTAAGACAGTCTAATAAAGGAGTATTGAACTATTGTACTATTCAACTCTTCCTCACTCTCACTTTCCCTTTCTCTATGCTCTTATCCTCTCCCTGCTTTTAACTCTCTCTCCTCCCCCTCTCTCTATCCCCTCTTCTCTTTCCTTTTGTCTCTCTCTACCTCCCTCTTCTCCCTCTCTCTCTCTACCTCCATCTTCACCCTCTCTCTACCTTCCTCTTCTCCTTCTCTCTCTACCTCCCTCTCCTCCCTCTCTCTCTACCTCCCGCTCCTCCCTCTCTCTCTCTACCTCCCTCTCTCTCTCTACCTCCCTCTCCTCCCTTGTCTCCAGAGTGTCCGTCTACGCTGCTGGACGCTGAGGACCTGTGCCAGCGGGTGGAGCAGCTCCAGCGGCTGCTGAAGACAGAGCCCGAGGACGAGGACGACGGCGAGCTGCTGGACGTGCTCAGCCTGTCCCCGCCCGCCACCTCGTCGGCCTCGGACACCGCCGCCCGGCCCAAGCATGAGCCCCACGCTGGCCCGCAGGAGCCCAGCTTCCACCTGGGGCCCAGCCCCGCCCAGCAGTTCATCAGGGATGCCGCCCAACAGGTGGGAGTAGGGGGAGGCTGTGAGGGGACATAGGCGTTATAGGCGTTACAGTTCATGTAGACTCCATGGGCTGGTGACCTAATGGGCATATTCACTGAAGTTCTGTCTCAACCCATCAATCTATGCAAGAGAAACAGGCCCTTGTGTGTATGAACGGAACTTTGGTTTTTCCCCTCACAAACTCTTCATATATAGATTTACATTTACTTCTTATTTTATATTGACTGTCTTATACACTTTTTGTCTAGATAGTACAGGGATGCCAGGGTAAAATTGGACAGGGGGCCAGATTTTTTTCAAGTAAGACTTCAGGGGGCTGGATTAAACTTTCAGACTGAAAATGCCAAACACATGGATAGGTAGGCTATTTGCAATTATTCATGAAGGCCTACACATCAAAAATAAATTTCATTGGCACCAAAATAGCCTCACAATGAGCCCTACAATTACAACCCCAAAACAGAAAAAGTTGGGACGTTGTGTAAAATGTGAATAAAAACAGAATGTAATAATCTGCAAATCTCTTAAACTCATATTTAGTTGCAAAAAGGACACAGGCAACATATCAAAGCAAATTTGACTATTTAAGGAAAAATATATGTTAATTTTGAATTTGATACCAGCAACATGTTTAAAAAAAAGTTGGGACGGGGGTAACAAAATGCTGGAAAACTTGTGTAATGATACAAAAGGAAGAATGTTTCACAACTAATTAGGGTAACTGGCAACACGATTGGGTATGAAAAAGAGCATCCCAGAGAGGCAGGGTCTCTTAGAAGTAAAGATGTAGGGGTATTCATCACTCTGTGTAAACCTGTGTGCACAAATGATGAAACAATGTAATTTTAATGCTTTTTAGAATCCAGATAAATCTTTGCAAACAGGGGAAATAGCTGAAAAACAAATTGGATGGCTGTGGTCTTTTGGACCTCAGATGGCACTGGATCAACACCAGACCTGTTTCCAGACCTGACATTGTATGGCCCCAGGAAAACCTCTGATAACCATTGTCTATGTGCCCAGTTTGATACTCAATTCAAAAACTGCAGCCAAAATTGTAAAATTTAAAATTGTGTTGACATGATATAAAAAAAAAAAAAACACCCTCTTATCTGGGCCTGAGCTTGTTTAAAATGGACTGAAGTAACATGAAAAAAGGTCCTGTGGTTAGACCAATCAGAGTTTGCCATTCTTTTTGGAAATAATGGACTCATCTGGGCTAAAGAGGAGAGGGCCTATCCAAGTATCCAACCTATCCAACTTGTTTTAGTGCTCAGTTCGAAACCCAACATCTATGACGGTGTGGAGGAGCATTAAAGGAATTATCCAGAGTAAAATGCACTTTAGATCAATTTACGGATGATTGGGAGTACATACGTTGAGTTGACATCAAAATCATGTAATTCGGATGTGTTTTGAGAAAGTTCGATTTTACCGTTTTTAGTCAAAACTCGTTAGCCTGGAAGTGACCAGGGCATGTCATTTTGCCGTTACAAAACGCTATTTTTATACCTCTTCTACAGTTCCAAACAACATTACACTTACGTGGTAGTGAGTAGAGGGTCCCTAAAGCCAAACCAAAGTATCCCGAGGTCTTTATGTGGTCGGATAGAGAGTCCAGAATGAATTTCATCAAGCCAGTACCTTTCCAAAAATGTTGCTGCTGCAGCTGGCATCTTTAGGGAAAGTATGCTGCTGCAGCTGAGGCGAGGATTTTTTTCACCGAAAATTAAATAAAAATAAAATAAAAAAGATATTCTCCCCTTATCACCCGCAGGCCGTAACCCTGGCATCACTGAGATAGTAGATACTAGTTATTTTCTTTAAACTGACTTTTTTATTATCATGCCCATCACTGTCCTGGCATAGGTTTACTGAAGAAGACTGACCCAAATTAAGCAGAGTGCATCCATTTGACTTGATGGTGGTGGTTGCAACTTATTCTCTCTCTCTCTCTCTCTCTCTCTCTCTCTCACTCTCTCTCTCTCTCTCTCTCTCTCTCTCTCTCTCTCTCTCTCTCTGTGTGTCTGTCTCTCTCTCCTCTCTCTCCGTCTCTGTAGATTGGTGTGACCTTCCAGCCGGTGGAGGTGGAGAAGAGTGTGTTTGCTCCAGTGATTGAGGCCATGATCCTCAAGGTGAGTGGCCACCCTGAGGCCCTGCTCCTCCGGCCGCAGCGCCACTCTCTGAATTCCCTTCCTCCTTTACTTTTTACCTTTTGCTCTTTACTGTGTTTATCTGCTTTGGTTTAAATGCTGTGGGGAGGAGGAGCAACTGAAAATAGTCTGAAATAGTGTAAAAATAGTCTGAAGGGGAAAAAAGTCCTACTGAATCTCAACCTCAGGCCAATCCATTTTCCTCCTTGTCTGGTTTTAGGCCACAGAGCAGTTTGCCAGTGACATCTTAAGAGAAGCCCTGGGCAACGCCTACATGAAGGCCCCCCAGAACAGGTGAGATGCTCCCCTCTCTCCTGTTGTTTAGCCATCCATCATCGCGCCACCTCTCCTCTGTCACCTGCTGTTAAGGTTGGAAGCAGACGATGATGAAGGACTGTTTGCTGCTTTAAGTTGTCTCCACTTTCCCCGGGCCAGTTGTGTTTGTCCTTTGAGTCTGAGCCTGAGTCTGAGCCTGAGTCTGAGTGTGATCTATCATTCCCAATAGACAGGGGAGGACTCAAAGTGAGTTTGGAAGTGAGGCTTATGGAAAGATGTATATATAAATTGTTAGATATTCTTTGTGTGTGTGTGTGTGTATATGTATATGTGACAGCAGAGGAAGCGAAGTTGGAGACAGTGGTGTCAGACACTGGTGTCAGCCCTGTTGGGAGGAGAGGAGGCTTTTGCTGTCTGTGTGTGTGTGTGTGTGTGTGTGTGTGTGTGTGTGTGTGTGTGTGTGTGTGTGTGTGTGTACAACCATCTATAAGTGTGTGCACTGACTATACACACACAGACTCACCATACAGCCATCCATTTCAAACCATCTATAAGACAATGCACTCATATACACACACAGACTCTGCCCACATCTATTTCACACACACACATAACCGCGTATCCAAATGTGCATCACACAGAGCACTCCTTTCAAACACACACACACACACACACACCGCACCTATGAACACGTGGCGGATGCCAGTCCCAAGCTCTGTAAGTAATGTGGTGAGGGCTCTGTAGTGAGGAAGCACATTGTTGTCCTGAGCCTTCAGAAGCTGCAGAGGAAGGATTCTAATCCAGCCTTGGCTGCAGGGTCTCCTGCCTGCCTCAGTAAACACTTGTTATTGTTGTGTTGTCTTACTGATAAAAACAGGATTAGCTCAGAGAGAGAGAGAGGAGAGAGAAACCCAGCTGAGATGTGAGTCTCTCTAGCGAGCTCACTGTTTACCAGATGCCAGACCAAAACACACAGTAGTTGTCTCCTGGAGCTGTTTGCAGTGTGTGTGTGTGTGTGTTTAGAAGAAGACTTAGCCTTGCATAAGTTTTTGCTGGTTTCTTATCTCCACATTCAGACACTTCTAAAAACATGGCTACAGAGGTTAAGTTGTGGCGTTCCAACTGAATTAAGTCCTTTTAGGCAAGTCCCTCCACTCGGCGGCCATATTGAACGCTTTTTGGGCACTTATCGGGCATCTATTTCGGCAGAAATGTGCGTGCGCAAGGCTTCATGACACCAACCTTGCTTCAGCAGCTAGATCACAACACATGATTGGCACGATGTGTTCACAACACACCACATGATTGGCTCAATGTATTCACAACACACCACATGATTGGCTCAATGTATTCACATGTCGACATTTTGCCACGGAAGGGTTGGGATATGTGTAGACAACTGCCATATTGGCGTTACAAACTAACCCCATGCATTTCTATGAAGCATTTTTTGAGTGCTGTGTCTCCTCATTAGAAAGTCTCTGATTAAGCTCAGTATGAACAGTACAATTTGAAATGAACTGAAACTGATTGAGTGTATTGACACTGCCTTCTTCTAACTCCACCCTATCCCACGTCCTGTCTAATCCAGAGCGCCTCGCGAGGTGTCAGTCATGAACGTGCACCAGTCGGTTAGCAGCATTCCAGCCTATGACTTCCTGACCAACCGCTACATGGGCGTCCTGCTCAAGGAGAATGGCCACGCGGACTGAGGCCCGTCGCTGCCGGAAACGCCGCCACACACGCACAAGCCAGGCCAGCAGGCAAACCAACCACACACGTCCTTCCGGAGCTCCAGAGAACAAGCAGAATCATCGCCATGGCACCTGAGCCTTGGACCCGCCCGTCGAGCATTAAACCAGTCTGGGGTTGGCTGTATTTAAGAGGGCAAACGACCACAGTGAACCCCAAGCAAATATTAGTTGTTACAAGAGAAGCTGTGTGTGTGGGGGGTGTTTATTTACTGTGGGTGATCATTCTGAAGGCTTCACCAGGCAGTTTACTGCCATACTGTTATGTGTAATACTGATGTCAAGTCAAGTCAAGACTTTGGGGGCTGTGACCATATACTGACGCTATAAAATGCATGTGGATATATAGGCAGAGTTGCTGGGCGTCAGTGGGCATTGATTGGACTATTCTATGAGTGTTTAACATTATCACACTCTCAACAAGGGAGTGTGAAGCACATGATCCTCTGTGTGTGTGTGTGTGTGCGTGTGTGCTGCGTGTGTGTGTGTGTGTGTGTGTGCGTGTGCGCGTGTGTGTGTGTGTTACATGTGTGTGTGTGTGCCGATAATGTGTGGCGTGTGTCTAAGGTGAATATGGCCTTAAATCTCCAGGTTGTCGCGTCGCGTGCGTGCGTAAATGCGGTTGGCGTGTGCGTGTGTGTGTGTGTGTGTGTGTGTGTGTGTGTGTGTGTGTGTGTGTGTGTGTGTGTGTGTGTGTGTGTGTGTGTGTGTGTGTGTGTGTGCGCGCATATGTGCGCGCGCGCGCGTGTATTCTAAGACTAGTGAAGTCACTCGGCCCTGTAAAAACAGCATCCAGGTGAAGTGCTTTTACCACTCGCATCCAATCACTAGCTCATCCAGCATGGCCTGGAGGTCGGGTCAGATGACCTTTACCAAACAGCTGCTTGAAGGGAACCTATGCTACAGCAGCACCTGCAGAGGACCTTCCTGGCATTCAGTCCAGAGCCTCAGCCCACGGATGGACAGATGGTTCAGTGCCTCTGGCCCAGAAGCAGGCCAGACGTGGGCCTGCCCAGTTTCTGCAGCACCCTGGAGTCTGTAGGAGATCCTCATCATCTGGGTCCCACAAACACAGATAACCTCAGTTGCGCAGGAAGGTTTGCATAAGAGTGTACTGTATATGCACATTATGAAACCTAATGATTATGTTGCCTGCAAGATAAGAGTATTGGATATGGAACATGTGTTATGTCCATGGCAGATTTTTATACCAGCATCAGAGGGTGGTGAATGAATTAAATTATTCTCAACACATACTAATGTTTTAGGTCTAATAATGGTTGTTATCCAGCATTGTTGGCATTGTCTGATAACTACGTAATATGTTTCTGAATGGCTTAAGTCGATGTCTTGAGCTTCTTTAAATGTACTTCAAAGATTGATATTAATTCCTCAAAAAGTGAATGTTAAAGCTTGTTTTTGAAATCAATCGAAGCGACCGATGCAGCCTTTTTGCAGCCGGTCTAGTTTTCATCTAAAATAATTTCTTGTGATTTCTTTTTTAACTCCTAAAGTTACCATAAGAAGGGAACCCTCTCCTGACATTCACCAACATGAATTATGCTGTTTGAGAGAATCATGTGTCTGCAGCTCCACCTCTCACAGGTGCATCATGGCATCAAATATTGATGACTGAGTGCTTGGGTGCAGAGCTGCCACGGCTGCAGTTTTGTGCAAATTTAGCTTCCTGTCCTGACAAGTCGAGTTGTGAGACCAGTGATGGAACACTGTCGCTGGTGTCTGGTACAGAAGGATGAAAAGAGAATTCTCACATTGCAGGTTGTTTTCTAACTTAAATCAGCCATCGTCTTTCTTTTTACAGTCTGGGCCTTTTTATGACATGACTCATGAATAGCTTTGTCGTCACTGACCAACCTGTAAGCCGGTTTGCAGTAGTCTTAATATATGTTGTGGGTGTAAACTGGCATAGCTCTGAAACAGATTAGAGGGCAGTTTTTAAGTGGACTCCGTTTCTGTTTGGCCTGGTTGGATCCATACGACCAGCAACATGGATGTGGTGTGTATGTCACTTACAGTAAGTGTATGTGTTTGCCTGTGCTATGTGGCATAAACATTTGGCTGTTGTCTCTGTCTGTTCTGCTGATTGCGTATGCCTTTGTATGAGAGCTGGTTTTGAAAGGGTCTGGATCTGTGAGTGTGTGTTTTGTGGGGGTGGGTTACACACATGCTTGTTGCATGTTCATGGTTAATGAGTGATGACCTGCCTGAAAGTTTGACCAAAATCGTCTGTAAGTATTGTAGAATATATCTCACCATTGTATTTTCACTTTCCAGTGTGCATCGAGAAGAAAAGATCATGAATATTCTTGTATTAAAATGGTTAACCCACCTCTCCAGTGTGTTGGTCAGCGGATCATTTTTCACCCTAAAGTCCTCATTGCTCCATCAGAGTGGGCCCAGTTGGTGCAGAGACTTGTTCTCTGTCGTGGGGTGCTAATGAGATGTATATAGCCTACAATTAGTCCATTCTAAATCTGTTAGCATTTTTATTTTGGAATTACCCCCCCCCCTTTGCAACTATAACAGCTTCAACTCATCTGGGAAGGTTTTCCACAAGATTTTGGATGGTCAGGGAATTTTTGCACATTCGTCCAGAAAAGCAATGTCCTTCCTAGTTAATCCTAAAGGAGTTTGGTAGTGAGTGAGCTTTTCCTTCTTGACAGGGAACTCAAATGCTACATAGCTGTGTTTCTAGCACTGTTCCACCTGGAGAGACGGTTCTCACCTAACCAGGACGGGAACGCTGTGTCGGTTCTGCCATCCACACCCCACAGTATGATGGAATGATGAGGGAGTGTGTGTATAACGGCAAAGGAATCAAACAGCTGTTTGATAGTCTAATTACACTGTGTCATCAGAAGTCTGTAGTTTACTCTAGAGAGAGGAAGAGATGATTGATCTCATTTTTAGTACTAGACACTAATCCTGATGGGGATTTATACGGAACAAGAGTGGCTTTCAAAGCTTGTCACAACACATAATAGTCCCTTATTAAGAACAACTCAAAAAGCCCATTAAAGCAGACCTAAACCCTTTACAATTTAAAATTAATAAATAAAAAAAACAAGACTCATGTAAGAACCTAATGTTTTAATTTTAACATTTAATATGATCTTTTCAACCTTTTTTTTATTCAACAACAAATTTACAAAATAAAATCTAACAACTGGTCCAAGATGTCAGAAAAGAGTTTTGTGGTGGAATTAAAAAAAATTAATAAATATTCCCAAGCATCTTTTTGATGATGATACAAATCTTGCAGACAGCACAGCATAACATTGGGGGCATCAATATGTTTTTAAGCATACACATACAGACATCCCTTGAGAATCAAATGGAGAATATGTCCAAAACAAAGAAAAGTTAAGCAAAAGTCATTCCATCTTAACAAGCACACAAACACTCACAATAGCTTACTGAGCAGCCATGTTGTTCATCAGTATTCTAACACTGCAGAGATGCTTTGTCAAACTATATTCGCAACATGCATATTTGATTTCCCCCAGGACTGGGACCATAAAAGCAAGGGATTGATGGGAGGGATTTATTTTGTGTCGTGTGTCTCTCATCTCTTAAATGTGTGTGTGTGTGTGTATGTGTGTTTTGATGACTGCTCTCCCACACTTATTTTCCCTCACTGTCTTTATCACACACATGCCATGTTTTCCCCCTTGCACTTTCCAACCCCAACACCGCCCACCCACCTTCCTCCTTTGCATAGATTTCCCATTGTGTGGAACTGATGGAGTGAATCCCTCTCACCTCCGATCTCTAAAGCCCCACCTCATGGTCCTGATCCACACACACACACCTGACTGGCACTCTAAAGCCCCCCCTCATGGTCCTGATCCACACACACACACACCTGACTGGCACTCTAAAGCCCACAAACGTCACATGTACAGTATTCATCTGTGCCAGCCTCATTATAATGCCTTTTGTGAAGGAGCAGAAAATCAGGTGTATTCATCAAATCAAGTCTACTTTATGATGCCTTTTTTTTCGCAAATTAACAAAATCATCGTGCCACGGTCCTCTGGTGGGTCCAGTTAGGTAGTTGGAGAGCAGGAGAGACATCGGGGACGTGTGGAGCAGCAGGAGGGCAGCCTCTTTGTGTGTGTGGGGCCAGGTGGTGGATGGGGGTTGTGATTGCGGGTGTGGATGGGGGTGTGGATGTGGTGGGTGTGTCTGGAGCACACCATTAGATGTTGAAGATGCGGGATCCACTCTGGAACACGGCAGAGGGGTTGGGGGAGAGCTTGGTCCGCACCAGCTGGTCCTGGAAAACAATAACAGACAATTAATGGGAGCTATATAACAACTCAGTCTCTCTATTTTCTCTCTCTCTCTTGCTCTCTCTTTCAGTCTCTTATGCTCTTGTGCTCTGACTCACTCATTCTCATCATCTCTCCCTCATCTTCTCTCTAGCACTCCTTTTCTTGTTATTCTCTCTCCCTTTCTTGTTATTCTCTCTCTCTTGCTTTTCCAGTAAACAGCTGATAAGTCACAGGAGAAATATGGGATTTAATTTACAGGAAGTGGCCTGTTTGCAAATAGTGACTGCTGCTTTAGAGAAATGATTTCAGACAAGTGTGTGTATGTATTTGTGTGTGTGTGTGTGTGTGTCTCAGCAGGTCTGCCTATCTGTGGAATTGCTTTACCGCTGAAAAACACTGCAAGTCGTGGCATTGCATCACACTTGAGGAAAATGGAAAATCATCCATCATTTAGTTGCTTACCCCACTCTCTTTTAAGCACTCCTCTACTCACTTTGCTTCACCTCTCCATCTCTGTCTCATACACACACACACACTCGCTCTCCATCTCTGTCTCAGACACATACACACACACACACATACACACACACTCTCTCCACCTCTTACATATACACACACACAGTCTCTAAATCTCTTTCTCCATGTCTCTCTCTCACACACACACACACACACTCATGCCATCTCTCCCCTCCCAGACCCACTGTGCTGGCACGGTGTGTGTGTGTGAGCTCATGGCTATCGTGGGAAAGGGGAATGCTTCCAAGTGAGAGGAGGAGGAGCGGGCCTCTTGATTTGCTGTCCTCCACGCCTGGCCTCTCTAACAACCACCCACACCCCCCACACCCCTGAGCTCACACAGCACACAGCTCTGGGCCTCTGGCCACTCAGCCAGCCCCACCACAACAGGGCAAGAGGAAGGCAGCACTGCAGGCAGACAATAGAGACATCGCTCACTCTCTCTCTCTCTCTTACACACACACACATACACGGATGGCACCAGAGTCAGACAATTCAACCATCACTCACTCACACTCACACACTCACACACACACACACACACACACATACACACATACCAGGACTATACAGCCATCCTTCATTCACACACCCTAGTTTGATGATGAGTCAAAAGGTTGTCTCAGAGTAAGGACACACAAACATAAGAGCATGCAGACATAAGTGTCCAAGTTTTTCCGATCATATTCATATGCTAATTTCACATAATTTTGCATGTGGGGGTGGATGTGTTTGTCTTTGACCACTGGCTAAACTCAACTAAAGTGGATCTTAATGGTGAGTAGATAATGCTTTACAGCACTATCAAGCCCACATTGAAGTTTGGAATCTCTTCTTTTCAATTCTTTCAATTCTTCTGAACCCAACCCCCCCGCACCACCCTGCATGTATAGAGCTCACCCTCATCACACAGTTCACCCCCTGCTCTAGTAGAGCATCCCTGATCAGCACAGGGCCTCGTGATCCAAAACCGAAGTGCTGCTGCCGAGCGAGCGCGTCCCTGCGCTGAATATGGATGAGGAGAGGAGCAGCCAGCATTCTCTCATTCCACGGCCTGAGCTCCTGCTGCAAATAGCCACCCCCGAGCACAGAAAGCAAGCCCCCTACTGCTCTTCGCACCACAGACCCCCAAGTCAAGACGTCATGGATCACTCTGATGTTGACATTTCATCTGCTCATTGACAGTCTGCACTCCAGCCTCCAGTGGAGGAATGGCTAACTGCTAACTGTGACACTGGTGCACCGCTGTGTTACCGCCAGGGCTTGAAAACGAAATTATTTCGTATAATTAGGCCTACACACTGAACCCACCTTGCTTATTGTCTTTGCACCTTGCTTATTGTGTCAGAGGATTCATATGCTTTAAATTGGCATAGCTTACATAGGCAGTATTGCAGAACTTTGGATTTACATACGTTGGTTCAATATTGCAAACAACGCATCTATATTATTTTTTTACAACAGCTCGCATGGACCACCAGTGGTCCCCGGACCACACTTTGAGAAACACTGGCCTACGCTCACCGAGCTGGCCTAAGATCGAAGTGGCAGACGGATAGGTTACACTACAACAGCAAGACAAAATATACCCATTTGGACCAAAGGTCCATTCATTCGATTTTTATTTCAAACTGCAGAAATCAAATTATTAAGCTGTTATATAGAGAACGAAAAAAAAAACCGTTATTAACCGGTTTTGTGGATTTCAGAATAACGTTTCTGTTCCGGAACAGTTGAAGACCATTTTGTTTTCGTTTCGTTTCCGCTCTCGTAAAATTCCATAAAATTCCGTTCGTTTTAGGTTTTCGTTTTGTTCCTTGAACCGGTTCGGAGCCCTGGTTACCGCTCACACTAGATTAATGGGAGGGAGGGAGGGAGGGAGGGATTAGGGCACCAATATTTCACGCAATTTATGAACGCTAATAAAGCCTGGATTCATTTGACAGAGGTTTGATTAATTCATGACAGAGGCTGTTGAATAATGCTGCATAATTCACATGCCTATGCAAATACTATCACTGTCTCAAATAATACCACTGAAATGTGGTATCATTTGTAGTGCAGGCATTTTTCTCTGTGCTCAGAGCTCCATCAGGGAGTATTGATAATGACTCAGCCAGAGTGCAAGAGTCTGGATTATTTAATATTGATCTGGAATGTTTTGTGTAATGTTCACAGATCAGCTCTCTATTGATCACAACTGAGAGCTGCCAGCATTTTGCCTGTCTCACAATAAAGTGTGAGCCCTTTATCTCTTTGTACTCAGGTACAGTGTATTGCCTAAACCCCTTCAGTTTCATCTTGGATCTTCTTTTTCATCTTCCTCTTAATAATATCATCATCATCATCATCATCATCATCATCATCATCATCATCATCATCATCATCATCATCATCATCATCATCATCATCATCATCATCATCATCATCATCATCAACAACAACAACAACAACATCATTATAATAAGTCAAGTCCTCAAAGCAGCCCTGCCTGTCCAGCTGACACTCGTGGGAGTGGGAGGGTGGGGTGAGAGAGGGAGGTGCCTGCCCGCCTGTCACTAAATCCTCAGAGAGGACGGCCAACGCCATTTCACAGGGCTCCCGCACGCAGTGACCACCACAGCTGGCTGACCATGCGGAATGGCACAGAGCAGAATTTAGATACTTACAGGCTGCAATGCAGCACATGGGCATCAATGCAGTCAACATACATTACATACACACATGCATTGCACATGTTGCCAAATGTTGGCCGATGTGTGTATGTGTATGAGTGTACAATGTGCAGAGAGCCCTCAGCTATGTTGAATTGAAGAAAATGGCAGAAGAAAGTTTCAGCTCTAGAGCCATGCTGAAACTTTTTTGTGTTTCTGAGGCCCGTTCACAAGAAATACAGCTCATCAGGCGCATCCAGTTAACGCATCTCGTATACAAAAAAAGGGGAAAAAAAACTGGTGTGAACTATGGTGTGAACTACTTTTTCATGCCATCTCTCACAGCTTAAATATTACACATGCCCACCAGACAAATATCTCACTGTTTTAGTGCCAGTCTCCGCTCAAGGTCTCTGTAATCTGATGTGCAAGAACTGAACTCCTATTAAAGGCTTGGATGCCAGCCGTGGAAATCAGAGGTGAGAGAGTGTGCCAGAGCGAAACTCCTGGGCACAGATGGGGCATCTTCTCCTGCCCCTTCAAGCAGATGGCCCCTCTGTGGGATTCACAGGGCACTGACCTACCTACAGGGCATCTTCCCCTGCCAAAGAGGTGCTTCTCGAGCAGGGCCCATAATCTAGTCAAGCAACATAGGGCAGCATACATTGTAACCCTAGTGTCACAACACTAATCTCTGCACACATTACATATACATAACATGGCATAACCTCTTTTAATAGGCAAAACGGCTCCTTTAAATTGAAACGTATGGGTTGCTAACATTATTATGATCCCAACCCCAAATCCTAACTCCAATACATAAAAATAATCAAAGCTATTAGTAAGTTTTTGTAGGCAAACATAGGTCATTCATTCAGATCTGTAATCCTCTTTTCCTCATTTCTATACTATTCAATTTTGGATTTGGATTCAGATAATAATTCCTCTTGAATCTGTACATCAAGCTTTTTTATGCATTCAACTTGACATCATTGAACACATTAATGCAGAATTTAAAGCACAAGGATTAGATGAGCAAGTCCTGATTAAAATGAAGAGCAGGACGAGATACCTTACTCTAACTGTAAACTGTAAACATATTCTAACTGTACCTTAAACACATCATAACTGTGATTTACTGTCCCTTAAATGCATTCTAACTGTGTTTTAAACACATTGCTCTTCCTTACTGTGTCTTAAACAGTAACTGCGTTTTACTGTGCCTTAAACACATTCTAACTGTGCTTTACACATTACTGGTCCTTGTGCCTTTAAACACATTGTAACGGTTCCTTACTGTGCCTTACACACATTCTAACGGTGTCTTAAACACATACAGTAAGAGCATGCAGACATAAGTGTCCAAGTTTTTCCAATCATATTCAGATAGGCTAATTCCACATAGTTTTGCATGAAGAGGGGTTTGTCTTTGACCACTGGCTAAACTCAACTAAAGTGGATCTTAATGGTGAGTAGACAATGGTTTTTAAACACAACTATGCCGCCAACCCATTCCTTATGGCCTTGGCGCTCTCACTCAGAACACAACAGCTCCTTCCTGATCTCTCATCTGCAACCTCAAAGCTGCATTGACAACACATGCCTCCATAATGTGGTTCAGTCACAGTCATGTGTGCCCTCTGGGACCACCACACATGCATATACACGTCGAGCCGTCAGAACATGTCCCAAGTGTCAAGAGGAGTTTACGTGGCAGATCAGAGAACAAGTATGCATAATGTGTATACATATTTAATGTGTCGCCCTGAACCAGTACACTGGCATACATCAAGTTCCATGTTTCAGTCTCCGGCACTCATTTACATTCATGGAAGCATGTGGAAGGTAATGATGGGGAATCTTCTCGTCCGTGTCTCTCTTTCATTAGAGAGTCAATGCAGCGTTAAGGCACTCAAAACAGGAATTCCATATCGCCTCAAACCATCAAGAGTTGGCAGGAAGATGATTGAAAGGATACCGTGCAGAACCTTCACAGCATCTTTGGAAAGATGGACACTCAGAAAAGAGGAGAGAGGAGGAGAATTGGAGAGAGAAAGAAAAAAGCAACAGATCCAATTTGTTGCCTTGTTCTTCTCTGCTCCAAACCTCTGCTATCTGCATATACATTTGGGGGGACTACCCTCATTTTAAATATGACTCATTTAAACTACAATGATAAAGCCGTATATGGTTGGGACAAGATATGAGCAGAGAGGAAGGGGAGGAGAAGAGGAAGGAACAGGATGACCTCCTCTCTCTCTAGGCCACTCATACCTCCACCCGGCTGGCTGTCGGACTGTGGATCTCGGACTTCTCGGGCAGGCCAATGCCGCTGCTGGGCTGGGCTCCTGGATGCTCCAGCTGGGGGCTGTCTGTCTGCCGCTGGACCTCCCCCCCGCTGAAAGCAGCCTGGTAGCTGGTGGCATGATGCGGCTCGGGCCCATCCGAGCCCGGGCTCAGGCACGTCGGCCTCCTCTGGGCCGGCCTGGACGGCCGTGCGCCGGTCCAAGGGCGGTACTCCTGCCTGTTGGTAAGCAAATCAAAGCATGAAAAATCAAACTTCCGTTCAATCAAACTTGGTTATTTGCACCGACCTACTCAAAAACAGCTTTAATGAAAGAGCCAAGCGCAGTTTTGCACAGTGGTGCATAGTAGGTACAGTAATCCACAGTGGTGTTTAGAATGCTCAATAGTACACCATGGTGTTTACTATATGCACATAGAGCAGAGAGGTGCTAAGAATGGACTTAAGTGACTTGTATTAGAATGACATTGTTATACAGGGGGACTTGGTTCTGAATTTTATTGAGTTGCACTACAGATTCAACAGGTACCTGTCACAGCAACAACGCTTTTCTTCTCTGTTGTTACTAACTTGACAGGATTTTTAAACAAGGATTCAAAGACATCTTAACCAGTGACACAAAAATGTGTCAGGAAAGAAAATCACATCAAAGGCAGATTTCTGTCCCTGAAAGTCCCTGAAAGCCGGCTTAGGAGGAAGAATTATTTTGCACCTGCGACTACACAAGTAAGGACATATAATGTGTGGGATATTGCCTCAATGCAGCTTATATTCATAAGTATCTGTCAGGGGGTGATCAAGGTCAACCTTATAGCCTAGTTGAAATTGTACGACCCCGAAAATGCTCTCTCCACACACACATGCACTGCTTCATCTAAAACTCCAGCACCTTGGCTAGAAATAAATACCCTCGCACATTTTCCCTTGAACACTATAATCACACTAGAATAACTGTTATATTTCGCATACAATTATCTTACTTTTATAATGAGATCCGGGAGCTCTGCTGCCCTAGAAAATGTTTCAATTAACAGAGAGAGGGAGGAAGAAATGGAAACGTCTCTCTCTTTAGTCGAGCAGGGTGGCGTGTAAAGAGCAATAATCGGACATCAACCAGACAGAAGAGTAATGGCGTGCGTCGGGACCGAGCCGGGCCCGGTGAGCTTCCGTTAACGATAAAATTATATCAGGTTTGATGGGAGTTAGAGGATTGTTTTATACACGTGTGTGTGTTTGTGTGTGTGTGTGATTCAGGCCTTAGGGAATGTCAGCGCTTTATGATGCGCTTCCAATACATTTCAGTCCATCACTAGATCAATTATTCAACATTATTCGCATTAATGCAGTTCCAGTTCGCTCTCTTTAAAAATGACACTGGTGCTTATGTGAGAACATGGAGTCCTGTGTTTCATGACTACTTAACAGCAGTATGATGTTACAGAATAAGCTCTATAACTCAAGCTCTTCTTATTTTTCGTGATTGCATCCCAAATATAAACTCTTGCCAGGACTATGGATTGGGGTATTATAGTTTATAAACAAAGCGCATATTATAGCCAAGTAGGATTGTAAAAGAAACTACCGCTGCCCACACTATCACTATACGTGTGTAAAAACGCTGCGCTGTTTATGTAACTCCTGCAGATACACTTAAACGCTTCCTTTAAGCACATCGCATCTGTCTCACCCACTTCAGCATCCACGGGCAACAACTTGCAACAGTTTTGCAATCACCACACCGTGTATAAAGGGGGCTGAATGGATAGCATCCAAATCCATACCTGTACGAGCTTGTCTTAGTAGTTCCCACGGTCGGTTCGCCCCATTTCTGCCGGTTCCGCTCCTCTCTCTCCACTCTTGGGTGATTTGTGTGGGAGTGATTGTTAATGGGGCTCTCCTTAAGAGTGCCCCCCTTACTCCCGTTGCTAATCCAAGGGAAATTATCCTTTTTCGGAATGGGCCAGGGTTTGTAGTCCTGCTTGTACTGAGTGACACTTGGAAAAGGTATACAAGGAGGTTGGTAATCCTCTCGGGGTTTGAAGCTCGGTTCTGTGCGTCCACGACATGATCTCCGGTTCCCACCGCCATCCGGTACCGTGGGCGAATCTCTGTGATCCGGTGTCACATAGTCGTTTCTGGGAGCCCTGTCAGTCAGTACTTGTTTAGTTACAGACCGAACCTCTTGGTCTGCGATGTCAGAATAGTTCTGAATCGTTAACGGAACGGAGAGATCAGATTTATCAAACTGGTTCCAGAACCGAGCCAAACAGCACACTCTACTGATGCACGGCCAAGCCATGGAGATGTAGTCCAGACAGAAAAAATGGGCAACGAAAAAAAGAAAAAAAAGAAAGAAAATAAGAAAATGTGAGAAGTGGTTACATTCAGATTTCTCCACATACATCCATTCCTAGAAAATTGCTGCGGTGCGTGCTATCTCCATGTAACTACGCTTGAATGCCAGGCAGAGCACAGCCGCCCGTGCTGTGTCGGGACACCGTCATTACACATTACACTCACGTGGTCTAAAAGCTTTCTAGTTGATGCAGACATATCTAAAGAAAATTGTTCATCAGGTGACTCTCGAAAGAAATATTGTCAGTTACCATTGTCATCAGATCCAGTTTGGTGTCTTATCGTCCTATTCCAAGCCAGACCAATCTTTTGGAGGGGGAGTAGACTATCACCACCGGACGCATCTCATTAATATGATTAATTATAACTATCATGAAACCATATATGGTTAACAAAACTCTGTATTGCTTGTAAAATGTAAATAGATAGCTGACCTTTCTCTAACTACGTGGACTCTCCACTGATGCCCCTATTACCCCTGTTGATAAGTTTCCCCTTAAATGTTTGATTAAAAATCCCCAAAATAAGTCCACATTCAGAGGCTTAAGGACTGGCTTTCATCAAATTGAAGTTTTTTTTACACCACCATTTCGACAATAAAGCAATCTGAAAATAAAACAAACTGCCAGATAGTCCACTTTTCCCATCAAAGCTGCCAAGAGAATGTGAATACTCAACACTGAACTCCAACACAATAGAAATAGCAAAATCTCCACATATCAAACATTTTTCAAGATGTCTGACATATGGATAATGTAAAACACATGTTTACTTTCTGCACAACCCTGTGCGTTTTTTTTCTTCTTCTTTCTGTTCCTCACGTCTGGTCCACAGCACTTATCCAATTATTCACATAGGATTACCGCCCATTATAGGCCTCACATTTCATAAATAATATTTACACAAACCACAAATGGATCAGCTTAGGCTGCTAAATCACTTTTATCATAACAAGGCTGACAAAACGTGCAGAGACCCGGTTCTGGCGTCTGCTGTTTTTAGCCCTATGTGATCCAGAGCTGCAAAGTGTCTGCTGGAGGTGTTTTGACAGCCGCCTACATGATTAGCTCACAGCATCTCAAAAACTCACAGTGAAACGCTGCCAGACATGAGGATGCCAGGGTTCACACATTTGAATTTAGCAATGTCTCAGTAGGCTACATCTGTTGGTTGGTCAATAGAAGTGTGTTTAGACCTCCTATCAAGACCAAAAGAATAGCCAAAAATCAACAAGTATAATCTCGAGATCTTTAATAGTGACCTCAGTTCCATTTTCTATCATAAGCCTATCTAGCCGCATCTACATACTAACAACTACCAGGCTACTAACATATTACCTTATTACACCTTTGAAGGTGTGCGTGTACTGCATGGTGAAAAGCGCTCACTCAGTAAATGATCATTTCCTCTGTGCTTTCTGAGATGCCCTCAGCTCATTCCAGTGGAGGATGGCAGGCCAGGGGGCAGAGGAACCTGAGTCAGCGCATCGCCTCGCCACCATTCACACCACGCCAGCCAATCAGATGATTCATTCACCACATCATATGCGTCAAGGCTCTAGGTGTCCCCCAGCTGACAGCTGATGGCATTGCTTGGCTCTGTCTAACAATCAGGTCAGCCTCAAAAACTGTCCCCCACCCAGACCCAGATGGATAGATAGTCTTTATTGGCCAATAGGGATATTCATTTTCACATTCAGACATCAGTACATGTTCCATTGTAAAAACATAAGTTGGTACAGCACCACAAACAGTATTACATGTAACGTAAGTGCAGAGGAAGGAGACATATCACATGACATACAGAACATTCATATAATCAGAAGAGTCAGGCCTAAATCTGATAAGAGCCAGCTGACTTCTATGAAGGCAGTTCAAAGGTCGCATGTCACTTGATGTGCATTAGACATTAGCTGGGCGTACTATAACTACACAGCCCATTTGAGATCGGAATGGGTTCATCAGTCAGTGAAAAAAGTGAGTAGGGTATAGCGTAGTCAGCTGTGTTCAACTATATGTAAGAACTCAGAAATCAGGACTTGATATGAATTTAATCATAAGTCATTGTTTCTAAAAACAAATGGTTTGATTTTTATGAATTAAAATAATCTGTGTGTACAATATGCAAACAGATAGTGTGAACAAAGCCTGACCCACTACACAGGCTTCACATCTAATGATCACTTGGATCAGTATGCGTTTGAAGTGAAGTGTTTATATGAGGTGTTGTATCCTGAGTAGAATAGAAATAGCTCCACCTAGAGACTGGAAAAGGGACACTGTCTGTAACTGAGAGTAACTGTAGCTTTATTAATCCAATACTGATCAAATGCATTCCAAACATACAACACAAGACGACAGAGACATTAACAATTAGGCATGGAATTAATTTAAATTAATTTACTGTATTTATCTTTACAAATGCAGAAATGCAGAAAATCATCCTCTTTCCCACTCTTTATTTCGAAGTTCGACTCTTCTGATTTTACCACTGACTGTCTTTGGAAGCTGGTTCACAAACTCAATCTGAAAAACAAAAAGAATTTTATTAGGACTTCTATGAAAACAGGGTAATGTTTTTGGAGGATAACAAGTGTAAACTTTCTTTGGGGATTAAAACAACGTCAATCGGAGTAGTTTTGAGTAACACCTGAATATGCATTCAGGTGTTACAGACACACCGAAGCAATTTTAACTTTGTAAGTGCAAGAATGGGTATAAGAATGACTGTTTATGCAGTCAGTGCATTACCTAAATTCCCACAATATTGCTAGGAGAAGTCCATACAATTTGATTACTGAATGCCACACAAACTACTACCAATGGACGCAAAAGAAGGACAGTGGTAAATAAGTGGACTTTCATCTCGCAAGATGGAAGCAACCGGAATAATAGTAGGAATAGTAATAATAGCACTGACTGCACAAATAGTCCTAGGGACCCTCTCCACAGTATCACAGATGAAGTGAAATGATATTTTGACCATGGTCAGTAACTTAAAGTAGCAATTTACTTAGACGTAGTGAGCTTGCCCCAGAGGCTATCGCTATATACTATTTCATTGTAATTGCATATTCCAGTCTTTCTTAAAAACTACTCCAATTAAAGTTTTGGTCCCCAAAAAAGAGTTTGCACTTCTTACCATCCAAAATTAGACCCTAGGTTGTTCTTAGGGTGGAGTTTAAGGTATAACTTATGAACAATGTAAGCAGATTTGGGGAAACGAGGCCCTGGGCTCTCACCTTCCGTGGGTATTTATAAGGAGCTGTGACTCTTTTCACATGCGTCTGGAGCTCTGCTCTGAGTTCATCATGGTCCCTGGTTTTAAACTCGGAGGACAGCACAACAAACGCCTTCACTACCTGCAGCAGGAGGACAAATAGGCGTTAAGAGCGCACCTGGCTCACACGGAGCTGTACTCTATTCCAGCCAAGCAACAACAGTAGCACTGAAGGCAGGGTGTATTCAATTGACTGGTTGAGTTCAGATATAAAAGAACAGGCAAGATACTGCACTTTTAGGTGTAAGTGTGATAACATCTTCCATTTATGTGATTATTGATTCACAATGTTTACTGATGTTTATGTTATTAGTACTGATAGGTAAGGTCAGACTTAAATAAACTCTTTTGTACCTCTCCTCTGACTGGGTCTGGGCTACTGACGACAGCGGACTCAGCCACGGCATCGTGCTCAATCAAGGCATTCTCCACCTCAAAAGGACCTATGCGGTATCTGCACAGTCAGATAAGACACCAGCACATTAGAGAGTTCCAGAAAACACACACACACACACACACACACAGTATGGCTTTGTTAATGCAATTACTGGAACTACGTATTTGTGTTATCTGAAGCCCAATCTGAATTTGATTCTCTTGAGAGCTTCTCCAAGGATATAATAAGGCAGTGACTACCCTGCCGAGAGAATGACGTCATCTGCCCTCCCCACAAACCACAGGTAGCCATCCTCGTCCTGGAGTCCTCTATCTCCGGTCAGGTAGAAGTCTCCTCTGAAGCACTCTGCTGTCCTCTGGGCATCGTCCTGAGGATGGGGAAGAGAGGAACAGATGGAGAAATACGTCGGCAGTGAACAAAGCAAGGCTGTTGGCAACGTATTACAGATCGGGTAGCCTAAATGCCTAAAAGTAAAGTTTTATTCCCACATGTTCTTCAAATATGTGTTACGGAGGATTAGTAGCTTGCGGAATGTCTGAAATGAGTTGAAATAATTAAATAGCCTATTTTGAGTTCATAGAAAGGCCTACAGATGCAACCCAATTCAGAAGTGGGCATACAGATTACAGTAATAAGGATAATTGAATGTTTAAGTATCCCCCAAACGCACATGGCAGCAGGTGAAAATGAAACACAAAAACATTATTCAGAATAGTAGGTTTATATAGTTATAGCTTGCATTAATATTTCTTAATTATGAAAACATGTAGGCCTAGCCTTCACTTGGCCTCTGTTTTACAGCTAACAAGAAAAAGGTGTCTTTGAACACTACTGTAGGAGGAAAGGCACCAGCGTGTTTTACAGTAGCAGAAGAGTTGGCCATCGCAAATAGTGGAAGGCCGATTATGGAGGGGGTTGAGGGAGGCATTCGGTCGGATTCTGGTGCTGTGGAAATGTGTAGCCTTTATGTGCAGGGTACAGTAATATGACATTCAATTCAACAAGTTTGTTAAAATTGTGATTTTTTAATTTATTAGGCCTACTGTAGGCTATGTCCGATTTATTTTAGGCTATTCTTGCTCAGATTTTCAGCATACTGTAGGCCTATGTCCGATTTATTTTTAGGACATACAGTATTCTTGCATCACCGATGGAATACATGAATGTCCATGTATGGGCATTGCTATGAGACGTCTTCCTAGATCATCTGACAAAGATAACGAATTCCCTTGGCTGACAATATACATCTTCATAGAGAATATCGTCCGGGTAGGCTATATATATATATATTTTCTGGCGGTCTCTAAAACTCCTCGCCCTGCGAAGAGAGTCCCTCACGATTTGAGCTCCAATGTCGTATGGATCATCCAGGTGCATACCGATATGTCTCGGGAGAAAATTGTTAGTGGAGGGGTGGTACTTATAAAGGGTGTGGTTAACGGAAACCTCGGGTTAACCAAGAACATAACCTGCTCGGAGCAGGTTTGAGATGCAGCGTAAATTGCCATGGCAGCATACCTCGGTTAAAACCTATCCACCTTTTGTAGTACGGGTTAATCGGGAAGTTACGCCACACGTGATCAAGTTACTCTCGAAGTGACCCAGATAAGCCAGTAACCCCGCTTCGTAGTACAGGCCCCAGGGTGAACTCAAACACACACAAACAACACACAATCATATAGTGAAACTGAATAGTGCCCTCTACTGGTCAAGTTCTAAACTGTGTACCTTTAAGGATCCTAAGGAAGGTAAGTTGATGCAGTGTTGTATGTAGCCCAGAGGGTGTTACCGTGTACTCGGTGAACAGGGAGAAAGGCTTGTGAGGTCTCACTCGGATGGCCAAGTTTCCCTCCTTCCCCTGAGGCACAATATTTCCTTCATCATCTATGACCTCAAGACAGAAAAGCATACAAACAAGCAAGCAAATGATCATCACATCCACCAATGAAATATCACTATACAACATAAATGATGTAATGTCATTCTGCTTTTTTTCTTTTAATACCGGTCAGTCAAGATGGTCATGAACGGTGAAATAGGAGTCATATTTCAAATGTGTTACAGGATGTAACCCATGGTTTATAAGGTTATTTATAAGTACATCCCACATTCATCTGAGAAAACATTTGTGTTGCATTCAGACCATTGCTCTACCTGTACATCGTATGCTGGCGATGGTTTGCCAAAAGATCCAGGCTTGATCTTCATCCCCTTAAAAGTCCCAGCAATTAACACCTTGTGACATAAATAAAATGGGTGTTACTGTATTATGAGCACAGCCAGGGGATATGCCAGATTTAACCCAAAATAAACCATGTTATTTTATGTAGGAACTCCATACCCAGCTACACCCTATACGTATCATCCAGCTTTTGATTGATGGTAACCAGCCTCTGTTTGTGCTTTACTAGATGCTAAAACCAATTTTACCATTCTGTCTTATGCAGGAAATACATAGCCATAGTCATGAAACTGCAGATCTATATACACACTCTCAATTCCCCATCTTCTCTAGTTTATGAGGAAGCCCCCAGTGAGATGACCTACTGTCTCTGTCTGTCCGTATCCCTCGTAAATGTCCAGTCCCATGGCCTCTCTCCACTTGCCCATCACTTCTGGGTTAATGGGCTCGCCCGCACACAGGCAGTGCTGCAGGCTGGGGAAGCTGAACCTGCTCAAGCAGATCTGGACATACTTAGTGCTAACATTTCTGGATGACAGCCACACTGTCTCTTGGTCTGTTTAAATAATGACATGACTTGTGTGGGCAGTAATATGTACCTGGACAGGTCCTCTTGAACCAACATGCGATAGGCAGTGGGGGCAGTGCAGAAGGTAGTTATAGGATAACTGGACAGTGTCTGGTTCAAAAAAAATATTGAACGAGTTAGCAGCAAATATTTCACAGTTACTCATGGTGTATTTTAGCACACAGTACACAAGAGCTCATCAAACTGAACAAATTCTCACTTTTTTGAGTCTCTTTTCTCAGACCCTCTGTATCACCCTTACCTCCAGAACTGTTGATGACTCGAAACGTGGCATATGGTGGACAAACACACATGCTCCCTGGATCCAGGGGGCGAAAACGCTACTCCAGGCTGACTTGGCCCAGCCGGTGTCTGAGGTGTTCCACATCACATCTCTGTGTGTTAGGTCGAGCCAGTACCTTCAGACGCAGAGTCATTGCAAAGTATGCTAATCTATCGCTTATTTTACTGATTAATCGTGTAGTTGTTTAAAGGTACACTATACAAGATTTTCACCTTAATATAACCTTTACGAAGCCAATTTCATGAATCATGAATCATTCATGAATCGTTCACCTCTAGCTATACAGCACAGATGTAGCGAGTCACTACCGAGAAAACCAGCCATGGAACTTCAATAATGGCAGCCCGACAAATCTTGTGTGAATCGTGAAACATTACCTTGTCAGTAGATATAACTCTTTGGAGATAGTTTTTGCCTGTTGTTAATCCTTCACCTCCACAACAAAAGCATTTTCATTGTGTATAGAGGGGATAAGTCACAAGAAGTTTGCTATTTACAACAGCAGAGTAAAATATAAATATATTGAGAGCTCTACAGTCGCCAAAAATACCTAAACCTGCATAGTGTACCTTTAATCATTGAAATGCTAGAAATGTTGAATGAATGTTGATGACTATTTCCCAAGTCCAAGAATATGTCTTCAAATGCCCTGTGTAGTCGTCACAACAAATATATTTATTTCACTGTAATAAAGGAGTAGGCTTAGTAACGCAAAGTTTCCTTAAAAAATGACACAACCCAATTAACAATATAGTTGATGATTAATGTAATAGTTGACAACTATCCAGTTAATCGATTAATTGTCACAGCCCTAGATTAAAAAGATATATTAAGCAATTAATTACCTGCCATTGACAGTGAGGCCTATTCCATAGCTACAGTGACTGTGCTGGGTCATTTTAGGAGAGCCTGTGGTGCCGCTGGTGAAGAATATTGTCATGGCCTCATCGCTTTTTGTGTTCAAACAAACATGGTTTCCCGACGCTCTCCTTAGATGAAAACACAAGGAAACATACTCAAAGTCAAGGATAGTTATTGTGTTCCTCCTCCTCTTCTTCAGCTGATTCAATTAAAGAAAGGCTTGTTTTGAATCGTGCTGAAGAGTTTTAGGCTGACATAGACATATGTGCATATGAACACACAGCCTTATAATACATCACTACTAGCCACCTTAAGAGCTCTCCAAAGTTGAGCCATCCCTCTCTGTTTCTTGGGGACACAAGGAGTTTGGATTGAAGAGAGGAGCACTGTGGAGCCACCGAGTCCAGCAGAGGGGCCAGAGACTCGTCCGTGACCACGCACTTGGCCCTGGAGGTCTGCAGGCGGTGGAGGATGTCCCGGGCAGTGAGCTGAGAGGTACCGGGAATGAGAACCGTACCTGAAAACAAAACAACATGCAGAGAGGTTACTTTCGACAAAGCATGATTTCTGGGAGGGCAGAATGACTGTGTAGAGATACACGTGGGAATCATTGAAAGCTGAAGCATGGATTTAGGTTTAAAGTTCCATTTCATGTTTCACTTCCCAGTTGATAAATCAGTCATTCTGAATAGTAAGACAAACCACAGAGTATTTTCTAAACAATCTTAAAAGTCGAGTATGTGAAAAGTCAGTATGTAAAGTCTTCTAACTTCTTTTAAGTTTTTTCTTAAAAATTAATTTTTTTCTTAATTTTTAAAGCGCTATATTAAGGCACCCACTGTAAAAGCACTTTACAGTAAAGGGGGAATCTCACTAGCCATCCCTAATGTGTAGCACCCACCTGGGTGATGCACGGCAGCCATTATGCGCCAGAACGCTCACCACCCACCAGCTTGAGGTGAAGAGTGAGGGAATAAATGACACTGGGGGAATAATTAGGGGGCCAGACTGAACGAGCCCGGTTGTGAATTTAGTCAGGACACCAGGGAAACTCCTACTCTTTGCAACACATGTCGTGGGATCTTTAATGACCACAGTGAGTCAGGGTTTAAAGCTGCAGTTGGCAAGTCTCACAAATTGAAGAGACTCAGCGAAAATTTTTAATGTTTACAACTCTCATGTCTCTCCCCCATTACCACCGAAGCACCCTCTCGTTGAGTTTGTGCTCGTCAGTGCGCACCAGACTGCACCAGACTGTGATTGACAGTCAGATCTCACACAGCCCTGCTCTGACTGGACCAGAAGAACCGGGAGCTGTGGATTTTTGCAAAACAAATAACAGGCTCTAGGTGGAGGTAGAAATGCGTTTTTTTTTTTCTAAAACTGGCTGATTTATGTTATGTCAGAGCATCGTGTCGGTTTCAGCGAATATGATAAAAAAAAATCTTGCCAGCTGCAACTCTAACGTCTCATCCGAAGGACGGCATCTACAGCACAGTGTCCCCCTCACTGCATGCCCCAGATCAATTTTTGGCCAGAGGGAAGAGTCCCACATACTAGCCCCCACCATCATCACTTCCAGCAGCAAATTAGTTTTCCAAGGAGATCTCCCATTCAAGAACCAAGCCCACACCTGCTTAGCTTCAGTAATTCATCAAAGACAGGGTCTCTGAAATTTACACAAATGAACACACCTGAAAAAAGTGAGGAATCTAAGAAGATTATACTATATTAATAACTAGATATTGAATTTGTAATATGATATTTCATATTTAATATATCTTTATTGCATAATTGTTATAGATGTAAAAGCTTTTTTGAGCACAAATACTACACTTACCGGTACATACTGATTCTGAAGTGAAGATTAGAGCAAATGTCATGCATGATCTCAGACAGTTAGTGTTAAAGGAGATAACAGAGAGAATAAAATATTGTTAATGGCTTACCTGTTCTCAGACAAGCAATGTTGACCAGCCACCACTCTGGAATTCTGGGTAGTATCAGGAGCACCCTGTCCCCTCTCTGAAGCTGGCACTCCTCTGAGAGAATGTTGGCGAGGCATCTGGAGTGGAACCCCAACTCCTCAAAACTCCACCTGATCTCCTCTCTTTTGTCATTCACCCACCAGAGAGCAGGCTGCCCTGACTTCTCTCCCCGCTAACAACGTAACAAATGAGGGTAGATTTATACATGTACGTTCTTTTACTGTTAGTGTCATAATATCATGCTCAAGGGAACTTTACTGGCTCTGTAAATGGGGAACAAGCAGTGGCTCAGACCAATCCATACACTCTCATGTACGGAGGGGAATGTCTTATTTGACTAGTTGTTGAGCTCAGCTCAAATATCAACAGCCTGTCACCAGGGGGGTATTCCATCAACCTCCATGGCCAAACCTATTTCGATAAGTTAGGCTACATGACCCCTAATAATAAAACAACAATAATACGCAGAGCCTTGCGCTCCGCGAACTAGTCCACGATGCTCTGTGTATGTCCATTTTCTTTGCTCTCTCATTCTCTATGGTGGTTTTTAATGATCTTTAACTTGGAGAATGGCTCAGAGGTTGCAACGGTGTGGGGAAGAGTCAAAAAATAAAATTAGGGCGGTGCAAATCGCACTGAATGCAGAAGTTACTGCTGGGTGGTTGCATTGGCCGGGTGAGGGGTGGTTTCGGGGGGCTCAAGCCCCGAATCTCTTTCAAAAGCCCCGAATAAAGGCCAAAGCCGGCTGCAGGGGCAACCCTTAGTGATTCTATGTTTTCTTCCCTATTATTATTACGCTTCCGCCATTGAAGTCTATGGCAGCCTATAGAACCGACTGGTGAAAAGTTGTGAAATTTGGTACACTGATTGGGGACAGGCCAATAATTATTTGCACCAAGTTTCATGCCGGCACCTCCAGCGCTCTAGCGCCACCAACAGGCCAAAGTTGGACGTACGTTCACGCACGTAACTTTTGACCTGTTGATCCGATTTTGAAAAATGAGGTACCGTTGGAATCCTTGGACCAAGCCGAGTTCAACGCACCCTATGATGTCATTTTCCGCCATGATGGATTTTCCGCCATTTTGGATTTCATCAAAATCACTTAAAACGTATCAGAGGTCACACATTTTGTCCGATCGACACCAAACTTCATAGATATCATCTATAGACCATGCCTCATTAATGCATTGCTTTTTGTCTTCGGAACTAAAACCGTTCGTGCGTAACAGCCAATCGAAATTTGCGGCGAAGCTGCCAAACAGGAAGTGAGCTCATATCTCAGCAACCCATTCATCTATCATTACCAAACTTAGTCCATGGACTCAGGACCCAATCAGGGGGACGCTCAAGAAATCTGGTGACCTTTGACCTCTAGGGGGCGCTGTAATTAAGAAACATGCCTTTTGGCCTGTAGCAGCAGTTGTGCTTAGAATTAAAACGCACTAGTGGTGTCTGGTACTACTGTTGATGGTCCTTAGGCCGACCCAGGCCAACTTGTGATGTCATCGTAATTGATTCGGCCGCCATATTGGATTTAATCAAAAACACGAACAAGTTTTCACAGTTCACAAATTTCATCTGATTTTCACCAAAATTGGCACAGACCATCCTCAGACTATGCCTTATCACTGCCTAATTTTCTGGAATTATTGACAGAAGCATTGGCCCGTAATGGGCAATCGAAATTTGCGGTGAAGCCGCCAAACAGGAAGTGAGCTCATATCTCAGCAACGCTTTCATGTATCAAAACCAAACGTAGTACATGCACCTTTGAGCCCATCGGGAGGACACTCAAGAAATCTGGTGACCTTTGACCTCTAGGGGGCTCTGTAATTGACAAAAATGCATTTTGGCCAGTAGTTGCTAATGTGCATTATTCTGCAATGGAAGTCAATGGCAGCCCATAGAATCGTCTGGTAAAAAAGTTATACAATTTTGCACACTGATTGGGGACAGCCCAATAATTAATTTCACCAAGTTTCATGCCGGCACCTCAAACGCTATGGCGCCACCAACAGGCCAAAGTTGGACGATGTGTTCACAGACGTAACTTTTGACCTGTTGACCAATGTCAAAATGAGATCATTGGAATCCTTGGGCCAAACCGAAGTTCAACACACCCAATGACGTTAATTTTTTGACCACTATGTTTAAATCACAGCAAGTGTGATCATATCTCAGTCAATCTTTTATTTTTGATGAGAAACTGATGACAGCAAGTTCCATCCAGTTCATTCTAATGCGTGCGTGCAAGAGTGGGGCGGGTGGGATGGGCAGTTGGGCGGTTGTGGCGGTGGGCTGGCTGGGGGGGGGCGACACTCAGCCCTGGTTCAGCTCCACAAAATCAGTTATGTTTTGATGTAAAACTTGACCTTGTAACTCAGCCAATCTTGAGTTGTTTGGCATGGAACTTGCTGTGACTGCTTAAGGCTATATGTCTGATGCAACGGCATTGACTTACATGGCAAATCTGGCCTGCTGAACTATCTGTTTGGCCCTTCATTGCTGCTTGCAGCTATATTTTTTGTATGTGTTTTCAATTTCCAACGATTCTAATTTCTAATTTAACTTCCCTCGGTTTCTATATAAATGTTACAAAATGTAGCCTACTATTACTGAGCAAAATCCTTTACGCTCAAAGCCCAATATTGACAGATAATCTGATTTCCCACACGATGAGTTTAGGCAATGCCAGAGTCGAGAGATGCGGTTTTAGGCTCGCCATAAACCTGGCAGGAAAGTTCAGAGCGCAAGAGTCAGTTTTAAACAGCAAGCCGGGTATTGAAAAACTATTGTTATGCAATTAGGCTACTGTACCCGAATACAAAAATAAACTTCAGAAAAACAGAAAGTTTGTTGTACTGTATTCTGTAGTCTGTATTCTGTAGTCTCAATGACCTAATCAGTAGATATAGGCCTACCTGTTGTCAGTTGAGTTTGTTCAATTTATTGTAGGCTAGTAGGCCTAGCCTAGGCAAATATGAAACGGAGATGTAACTTGGCTACCGGCGGGATTTTGAACTTGCATGTTTCATGCATTTTAGGGCAAAAAATACCATGGGATTGATGTGTTCTCCATTTGAGGAACGTAATCAATTGTGGGCGTGCACAGACAGCTCAGACACAGAGCATATATAGGCCTAGGTTAGGCTACTTTCACTTTCTAGAGCGCATTCATTAGGCTACGTAAAAGATGCTTCATACCAAAACAACGATCAAACATTATCAAATGTATCATGACGTGTTGTCACAAAGACTTACTCCAATTAGAAAATCGAAACAAAAATCATGTAGGCTAAGTGTAAGTGTTCTCTCATTGACGCCTGTAGGAGACAATATCGTTGATCCAATTTTGAAAATTTGCACGTCGTAAATTTCAATATGAAAGTTAAAATAAAGCCAGTCATACAGCAGAACATTTTATTCAATATTTTACACGTACTAAATTATCAAAGTAAATTTCAAAATTTTCAAAACTTTTCAGCAACCGTGATTCATAACTCGTCCTGCTGGGCAACCTATAAGCCTAATACGTCCCACTCTGATGAAAATGATTGAAAAGAAACCGTTTGCATGATCTTAGCTCCTCCGGCCTTGTGCCGTGGGAAAGGCCCGTCCCACCTTACCCGGAGGTGGGCGTGCCGCACCCCCTCAAGCCCCGCCCCTGACCGCCCCCATGGCTACTTTGTTTTTCAGACAGCAAGTGTTCATGTGCTTTGCCATCAGAATGTGTGACAAACATGGATGCCACAACAAAGGTTAAAACATACACTCACTAATCCTAAACAAACAACTGTATTTGCTTAAAATATAGTGTAAGATGCTTGTGAAAGAAAGATATGCAGCTTTCAAGTGACAAAAACGGCAAATTCCCAAGTTCACATGAAAACTGTTGGACATGAAAGGCCACATGGACTACAAACGAACTACAACGTGACGACAAAAGTAATGACGAGCCCCTAACTGGGCAACTCTGTTAGCAAAATCTAGCCCCAGTTTCCGACCTCTGACTCACACATTAAAGGACGTGAATGACACGGAATGATGATGTTTTCACTCTGAGAAAGATTTTTCTGAAGCCCATGAACGCTAGGTATGCCCCCCAGGACTGTCCGTAAAAGAAATGATCACATTTTGCTGTCTACTGTGTAAGTCTGAACGATAAGGAGATGACCGATAGGAATTGATGCATCTATTACAAATAAAACCACATCCATACACTCAAACCGATCCACAGGAAGAGAAAGTAGGCTAGCTAGGCTACATATGTTATTCAACATCTCTTCAATGTCATATTGACCTGTTCAGTTACAAAAAGAGAGCTTTTCTGGGAACCATACATTGTTAGCTGGGATGCCAGTGTATAAGTAAATTCTGTAGGGGCATCCAACACAACCTGACACACAACACAACCTCACTGCTTAACCACATAATTGACGTTTTGTTTAGGCCTACATGTGTTAAATGGAAGTCAATGGTACGACGGAGTATTAGGGCCAGACATGAAGAAAAAAAATATATTTGGCGAGATTAAACTCGACATGTTGAGTTTAAAGTCGACATGTCGACATTAAACTCGACATTTCGAGAATAAAGTTGAAATATCATGTCGACTTTAATCTCGACGTGTCGACATTAAACAGCTCGGGACGACTGAAAGGGAGAACGAATGAAACATTGCAGTATTCTTTGAGTGCAACAATGATTAGACATACATCATGTGGACAAATAGAACATATTAACCTCCGTTGCTCAGCCAAATACTTTCCTGTTATCACGGAGTTACAGGCGATAAATGCGATGGTCAAAAGTAAACGTCATAGTTTATTTATTGTAGGCCTATTATTAAAGAGTGTTTTTCATCTAAACGTTCAACTTCATGCTTATGCACTAGACTAGGTATACTAAGTGCTCTCCCGAATCCCAGACTTTCACATTGCATGTTTGTTTGTAATGGATGCAAAACAGCCTGAATGTCTATGGAGGGATGAATGAAGCTGTCCTCCCGACCAGGCAACCCCATGTAGGCCTATAAGTAAATGCACACATATTCCCTCACGGGATCAAAAGAGTATAGGACTATATACATATCTGTGTTTATAGCCTCCTATAAGTATTGCAGGTGAGACATGGAAAAGCAGTTTTAGAAAAATGAGTTTTGCATGTTAACTGGAGAGTGACGGCATGTGGGTCATGAAGGGCAGTTATTTGGATGTGGCCTTACCCACGTAAAACAGAGTGAAATAACGTTTTGTAGCCTACTATATAAACATTATATAATTGGAAACATGTATTATTCTAGCTATATAATAGTGCATGGTATAGCCTAACCGCGAGATACAGCGCTTCACGATGACTGCAATGAGAAGACGCAATCTATCTGAATACCTGCAATCTAGCAATCTATCTGAAATAACACCTATTTGAAGTAGGCCTATTATTCATGTCACATATTGTGTGTTAGTGTAGGCTACATAGCTTAAACTGTAGGCTATGTTTAAACTTTATTTCGAGTTTAATGTCCGCATGTCGACTTTAAAGTCGACACGTCGAGATTAAAGAAGATATCAACTTTATTCTCGAAATGTCGAGTTTAATTCGAGAACTTTATGTCGACTCGACATGTTGAAATGTCGAGTTTAAAGAATCGACATGTCGACATTAAAGTCAACATGTCGAGTTTAATCTCGCCATGGCAAAAATATTTATTGTCTTCATGTGTGGCCCTAATACTCCGTCGTACAATGGTAACAGGAAATCGGTAAGCGGTGACCAAAGATTATTTCTAGCGAGACGGCAGCGCGGTAACTTTACCGGAGTTAGCCTATATGTGCGAAAACGGGAGAAGCCTAGACTTTGGACTCACACACACGCACATATGGAGCTCTTAATAGCCCACGTTAAATGTGGGGTTAGGTGACTGCGGAATAGTATCTTCAGCTGTCAAATGTGACCAATCAGGGAAAAATGTAATCACGCGTGGGTTTGTTTGTAGACCAACGTTAATTTCACTTGGGTTTGTTTTATCAATTGTCCCGATGCTGCTATGTGAACACAAACGAACCCAGGGAACAATGGAGAAAAACTGTAGGCTAACTATTCAACACCAGCCCGTGATTCGGGACAAAATATGAAAGCGCCTACATATTTAGCATACACTTATTTTACATGAAAATCGTATTTAGGCCACATAAAATGCTTCTTGATGTTTCCCCACCTTCTCTTTGGCCTCCCACTCATCCAGCACATCTTTGGCAAAGTTGAAAAACTCAGGAATGTGAGGGTTGTAAAGCTGCCGTAGAGTCTCGTATGAGGTGAAATTTTGTGGAAGAGAACTTTTCTTTCGAATCTGGTGCCACCAAATCGATGTTGTACATTTGGATTGTAGTTGATAAACAAATTGTTCCCTACATCTTAACTTACGACAAAAGATATTTAGTAAATTCATCTTCTCACATCGAAACAAAAACGAAGTGCAGTATGCAATTATACCTGCCCTTAACACATTAACACAACTTTGTAACCATAAGTAAAGTGCATCGGGCGCCGTCTTTGCTAGACGAAAAGCCTCGAGGACACATTAAAATGCGGTTTAAAATGCAGTGTTGTAGCCTAGCATATGCACTGGAATTTGTCTTAAGGACAACCTTGCGCCATATTTTGACCTAGATTCCCTTTGTAATGGGAATTACGTAACAACCAAATCGAAACTGCTTCTGAAAGCGATATGAATGAATGACCACTGGTTAGGCTACTGTACATACGGCGACCACGGGCTTTGCTGTATTTTATAGTCTATGTAGGCTACACTTTCCTGGAAGAACATGCCTGCGAGAAGCACCCATACAGAAATGTCAGGCGAACAGTTGCCGCATGGTTTATGGCAAACAGTTGTGGTTTTGGCAATTGGGTTTGGGCACCAGAAGTTCACTGGAAGTTTGCCAAATCACTGGCGGACACATTTGCCACTACAGACTTCTCTAGCCCGGTTGACACTCAGTTGTAGGCTAACTGAGAGTGGGTCTGGGGAAGCCCATTTCCAAAGGTCGTTTCCAAACAAATGCAGATCAAAATTAACCTGACCCTAGCCAGATGAATGTCGCTCCGCCTCCGCCTAGCTTCACTCACATCCATCTGGGACCTCTTCCATTGAGAGTGATTTCTCCAATCAACTTTATGGTTTAGCCAATCAGGACGCAGGGCGGGAGTTTCATAGATGTGACATAGCGTAGAAGCGACTGTGAGTCTGTTATTAGCGTCACGGGTTGGCTTCGATGTGAGTGGTTGAAGTAGCACGTCAATAGATGACGGACAAGTGGCTTATTCAATCATATGCAAGCATTTTTTGATTAGGCCCAGCCTTCTGAAGCAACACTTCAATGGATCGGTTCCAGATGGATGAGTGGAGCTAGGCGGAGCAAAATTCATCTGGCTATTGCCAGGTTAGATCAAAATGCCCCCGGACGCAATTGGAGAGACTGAAAACCAATCAGAGCAACGAAAGAGACAGAGCAAGGGGAACACAATTTGCCTACTGGTTGTAGGGAGAACCTAGCCTGGGAAAATCCGAAAACTATTTTAAAACGCACAGGCTGTAGTTCCTACCTAGGGTTGCCACCTGTGTCTGACAAAAATCCTGGACATTTTGACCATCCAATCGACCTTTTTGTTTGTAAGCAACGGCGCCTTTCGCACATCTAACCCAAGATAAAAACCGTCATTCTAAGCGACAATTGTATAGCTAAAATTAGTAAGAATGTCAATTTCTAGTTATTTGTTTAGTTAATTGCTTTATTTAATAGCAGACCTTTATTATTTTGTTATATTTTCAACAGTTTTTAGTTGTGGACACCTGGGGGCAGTATTGAGAAAAAAAGGGGGAATACATAATTAGGTTCTGCTTTTTTGCTTATGTGGAATAAACTTTCCTTTCTCTGTCTCTCCTTGTCCCACACACTCTCCGTCTCCACCTTACCATTTCTAATGAACCTCCACGGTGCGTGCCCCCACCACCCACCCATGTTATGCTACGTCATTTTTGTAGAGCCAATAAGGCTGTGCATACGTTTATGGACATAGGCACGCTTCAATTAAACTGAAATACACATTTTGAGCATCATGTACAAAAATCCGGGACATTCAGTGTGAAAATCCTGGACAATCAGGAAAATCCTGGACAGGTGGCAACCCTATTCCTACCTGTAGTCCATAACAACGCAACGTCTGGATCATGTAACCTATGTCTCCCCAAGTGATTTAGAACTAAACAAATATCAATGACTTATTTAGTTTGCTTTCTTGCAACATTGACATTATTAGGCTATGCATTTGATTTAAATGGCCAGGCTGTCAGTCGAGGTAAAAGCCAAATATCCAACAACAGTTGCAGACTCTTTTCCTGCTTGAACCACAATACCCGAGGGATGTGCGCTTTATCGGTAAGTTTAACTTGCGTTGGCTTTATTTCGTCTGCCTGCAAATGTAGCCTAGGTTTAACAAGCTGCAAATTCACACAGGGTGCAGCAAATATTTCAGCTATCCACACGTTTCTTACATCCCATGTCTACTTAATTAGGCCTATAGTCATTTTCGTTGGATAGCCTATTGCGTAATACAACCTGTCCAAATATAGCATTTAGGGATCATTATTTGTGTAGCCTAAAGTGACTCAATATTGATTTGCATTGTTTATTATCACATATGAACATCACATTAAGTAACTTAGGACTTCAGAGACAGGGCAAACTTCTACCACCATTCCCAAAATGTTATCCCAACCAATAAAATAAATTTGCGCTTATAACTTGGTGAAGTGAAGCGCGTTCCCGAACAACTTCTTTTCCTCTGAGGGAATGTCCAATCTTCATCAACGACGTACCGTTGTACCTTACGTTGTCTCTGTCTGTAGCGTGGAATCCAATAGGCTAATGCCCATATAATGAGATCCGGTATCTTGGGATTTTTCCTGTGGGAAAATAACATGGGGATTTCGAATTATATGATTGCATATATTGCAATCATATAATTCCAAAATCCCATAATATTGGAATTATATGATCATAACCATTTGATGGTGCAGCCGTGGCCTACTGGTTAGGGCTTCGGGCTTGGAACCGAAGGGTTGCCGGTTCGAGCCCCGACCAGTAGGAAAAATGTGGGCGGTGGAAGTGGTTGAGCACTGCTCTCCCATGCCCACATCCACGGCTGAAGTGCCCTTGAGCAAGGCACCTAACCCCTCACTGCTCCCCAAAGCCGCTGCAGCAAGGCAGCTCACTCCGGGTGAGTGTGTGCTTCACCTCACTGTGTGTGCTCTGTGTGTTCACTAATTCACACATGGGATAAATGCAGAGACCAAATTCCTGGTATATGCACACACACACACACACACACACACACACAGAGTGCACCCACATGCATATACACATAAAAACACACACATGCAGGTACACATACACACACAGAGAGATAAACACAAACACACACCCACACACAGAGAAGCACACAAAAACAAACACACATTATGCAGTGAGTTTTGCACCTTGTTGTACAACAGAAATGAATTCAGCATCTAACAATCATGTAGAAACAACACCTACTTTTCCTCAAAAATGCCTACCACATTTATGGGCTATTTCTCACATTTCGGTCCTGACCAAGACGTGAAAGATATCCTGCAATTGCCTAGGAGCGCTTCTGCTGATACCTTCTCCCAATACAAGCATTGCACAACGTTTCCCTGATGAGGACGTTGGATGTTGGCTACTGCGGTAAGATAAAACCTCTTATCTCCTGTATCATTTGCATTTTGAGAGGTGCTCAGTTCATTCTGTTGAAGGGATAGGCTACATTCAGCATCATTATTACATGTTGGTATCAAGAAAATAGGAGCTGTCATAATATGTATTTATTTATTTATTGAGTGGGCCAGACGCAGGCTGGGAAACGTTGCGTTATGTTTTTAACTCAATACATTTAGTTCTTCTGGGAGATTGCAGTGTGCGGACAACTACTCTTCTCTCCTTGAAAAGCCTTTTTTGTCCTGCACCTGGCTTCAGTGAGGTGGGATGTGCATACAACCACTTTGAAGAGATATTTTGCAGGAGAGACATGAGGCATTTTGTGTGGGCAAAAGCTGGATTAGATTACTTACCAGATGATGTCCAAAAATGTCATTGATACGCACCAAGCTTCAAATTTGCTGATAAGGCTAAACTGCTACTCCATCCATTGTGTAAGGAGATATCAGCGACCATGAACCATGTCAATTTGAATATTGTAGAATATTTATAGCTTCTATGTTATTTGCATTTGGAGATGTCTTCAGTTCTTATTGTAAACGGTTGAAGAGTTATATCAGTGTTCATTGTCACACACGTGTACATTGAAAGGGTTTTTCAGGAAAACAGGAGCTGTAATAATAGCCTCTAAGATGATGTGAATGCATCTAGATCATTGGTTCCCAAAGACTGGGTCGATTTTATTTGGGTTGCTTTCACAAAGTATGTTGTGTAATAGGCCTAACTTAAACCATTTAGCTAGGAAAGCTAATAGTTTTCTATTAGGATCTAGTTTGTTAACAGTTGGCCACAGTCATGGCCCTCTGTGCAGTTTTTTTAATCGGTCAAGTTGAAGAGCTGGTGTCCGTTAATGTTTGTGCAAAAAGGCTGATTCATGTCCCTTGCATTTTGCAACTGCGAGGTCCATGGCAGGCGCCCCACAGAAATGTTTCATTTTGCCGGTGAGATGTCCACGCTGTCCCCTCTGCGACGCGTTTGCCCCCCAGTTTCAGAGCTATTCTAAATGCAAAATTTCACTGAGTGCCGTGACTGTGGTATTTAACAAACTAGATCCTAATAGAAACTTAGCTTTCTGGCTAAATGGTTTAAGTTAGGCCTATTAGGGCCTACACAACATAAATTGTGCTGGCGACCCAAATAAAATCTCCTGCGACCCACCCTTTGGGAACCAATGATCCAGAATAGATGATAAAATTAATTCTGCATTATTCTTTACAGAGATTATTTCTAAAATTCTACAATTGTTTCCATACCCTCATATCAGATGACAGATGACTGTAGGTGTCCACACAGAGGAGTCCACACTGAATGGGGGCATTTAACTTGTCATGAATAATAAGAAAATGTGATAAAATGATATATGGAGTATAACTGAAAAAAAAAAAATGCAATAGTGGCAAAATATTGGGCAATTTGTCTGCAACCTGCCAGCGAACCGATGAGCAAAATGCCAGCGGACCGCCAGCTATGCCCCCAATGGACCGTGGTCCACCAGCCTCTTGCAAGGATTGCATACAAACTTAATTGCTATGGACTGTATACAGCATTTGAATGCCATGGGTAGTTTTTAGACGACGTGCAGGAAATGTTTTAATGCCATGAGTATTTTGTTCACGACGGGACACTTCCATTGACTTGTGGTATTACAAGTGAAGAAACACACTGTAAGTGCTATAGCAAAGTGGTATAGCAACTACTGTGCAAACTGAGGGGGGAAACTACAATAAGCCGATTATATATTACATTTTATTTTGTTTTTCTATTCGTTTTGCATTGTTTCACTATCATTTTTTATTTAATCACGAATTTAGTTTTACACTCATAGTTATAGCCTTAGTTACAGTACTACAGTAACCGCGTGGGAGGTGCTGATATGTGAGGATGGTGATTGGCTGATGTATGATAAGTAGGGCTCATAAATATCCTGGTATCTAGCCTAAAGCTCTGCATCCACTTGTCTTCTGGACCACAGGTAAGTGAGACTCCTCTAACATCATTTCCATCTTCGAGCACTCCAGGGCCCTGACAACAGAGTAAGGGTGACCATATTGGGATGCAGTTAGTGATGCTTGACTGAGCATTTTAAGATTCTGTAAATAAGGCTGAGCATAGAATGCATAAGTGAGTATAAAAGTGTATAGAATGCATATGTTTGTATAATAGAAGACATGCAGTGAAGCAGCTAACTGAGAAATTGGGCTGCATGTTTTTATGGGAACAAAGTATGCTCACTGACAGGACATTGTTGGGAAGGTGACATAAGATTTCAGAGACACTTTTTCCAGATTAACCCACTGTTGGTATGGGGCTATACTGTTAGTAAGTTGATGGACTGTTGGTGGGTTGACTTGACTGCTATTGGTTTACACTGGTGCAGATAGACTCCGTATGTTTTTATACATAAAATGGTGCTAGACTGCTTGTATGTTGTTGCTTACATTGTTGACTCTGAAAGGATGCTGCAACACCATTTGTATGGTGCTAGACTGTTCACACGGTGTTAAGCTATTCATTTATGATGGCAGGAATCACTGCCGTTTATGGGATATAATTACTTTTTATATAACTTCAAAAATAAAGAATACTATCATCATGAATGTGTGTTTATTACTGTTGATACTACTATTACTGTTTATTCCAGTTCCCACTCATTGTTGCCATGATGAATTTCCTGTCTGCAGCTTGTCTTTTGCTTCTGGCAGGAAGTATGGATGCACAACCAACAGAGGTGCATGTTTGTAGGCATACTGAAATACAGTAAACCATATTTTCTTTCATGCATTGAGCATTTTCCATTTGCTATACATTTTTATTACTCTAACATCCCAACCCTTCTCTCTATGAGAATCAATTAAACTTTATTAGGGACTGTTCGTTATTTATTGAAGTGGCCACCGGAGGGATTTTGAGTGCTTCAGTCAAAAGTTGCATGACCCTCCCTTGCCTGCTAGAAATTTTTACAATGACCCTCCGACAGAATTGTCAAAAAAGACATGACCCTCCCCTGCCAATTGTCGCTGTCTTCCACCAGCACTGCTTTGAGCCATGAAGACACACTGTGATAACGTTCTTAAACAATCTCTCCCGGGAGCTTGCATGCTACCAGTCCTTCCTTTTCAAATGTGTTGCATCTGTTTGCACAATTTCACAAATAATCATATGTGATTAATAATGTGACAAATAATACCTGTGCACAGGGACCGAAACAATGCATGCCAACGTATTTTTTTCTGTCTTGCCGTTTTAATATTTTATTATCTCATATTTTATTTTAACATTATTTCCCTGTGTTGCCCTGTTTACCCCTCGCGCCCGGCGTGATTGTTTTGCACGATTCATTGATGTTAACCTATTGCATAGTGTTCGGCGATTCGTGCATGTGTTACGTGCGCACCTGCCTACCATCAGCTACTCAGATAAATTTTTTCTGTTTGTATTAGGGATGGACCGATATATATCTGGCCGATATTTGCGTTTTTTACGTGTATCGGCATCTGATAGTTTCCCCCCCACATTATTTACATACAGGCGTCCACAGGCAGCGCTGGAGACGCTGCAATTCACGTGTAGACTGCCCCTCCCCCACGAACACAGAGCTTAAAGCCTGCTCTTCAAGACAACAGTAAACTTTAAACTTTCAAAGCATCTTTTAACTGTTTGACACTTTGAAGGTGGAAGCAAGTTTGTGGGTCCAAATGGAAAATGCGAATGATATAGGTAGCCTAGGCCTACTTTATTTAATGCTTAGGCTAATGCCTCGTTTATAAATCTGCTTGCCATTGTATTAAGATAGCAAATAGCTAAGTTGTAGGCTATGCTATCCATATGCAAACACTGATCATATGATTACGTAATGCCAACGTTGTTCTGTGGTATTTGTGGGAGTTTTATTCAGCGACCACCTGGCTGAGTGTTGGAAGAGTGTGGTGTGTGTGTGTGTGTCCATCCCTTATGCCCCTCTTCTATAAAACTGCTTGCCATTGTATTTAGGGAGCTGCAAATAGCTAAGTTGTAGGCTATCCGTATGCATGGGGTAGCGGTAGCTGTTACGAACACTGGTCATTCATATGATTAAGTAATGCCAACGTTGTTCCGAGATATGTGGGAGTTGTATTCAGCGACCACCTGGCTGAATTTTGGATGCGTGTGGTGTGTGCGTCTCCCTCCCCCTCTCCCTTCGAGCGGGCGGAGTTGCCATCGCAGTGATAGGCCTATCAGAGTTTTAATAATGAGAGCCGTGTTATATGGTGTTGAATATTAATTGGTGTTAACATTTATCATGTACCAGACATACCGTGGTGTATGCCTTACTTTTTTAGAGCCGTTTGCTAACGTTATCATTATCAATCCAGTTCAATGGTGGTTCGCTACCAAACAGCTACCAAACAGAAGTTAATCGCTAGGTGAAGGAGCGATTTTCTGGTCTGTCTCACCTTTCAGTGGGACACACCGTTATCACAGCTGAAATGTTCTGTGGTTGCTGGCAGCTTTTTTAGAAAAATATAGCTACCTGAAGGATGAGATTTTAAAGCTGGAGAGATATGCTATTTATATTTTTTTATACCTTTTGAAGCGTTGATGCCGTTTAGAACAGAAACATTTGACACCAGGTTATTTTCCTCTGCTGATTTATGTTCTGTGGTTGACATCTGGCAGCTTTTTTTTTAGAAAAATATAGACATAGATCCTGTCGATCCCTAGTTTGCATGCATTTGCATCTCAAACCTTTGCTGGTGCCTAGATGTCCCTCAGGCGACTCAACAAACCGATTTTTTTTCCTCCGTTACTCCTTACCCCAGGCCTATAGGTGGCACTGTTTCTTTACAGAAATTGACCAAAACTTGCGCTTTACAAACAGACAGAATAGGCTACAACGAAATGGCTAGTGCAAGGAAACCAGAATTGTTTGTGTGGACTGATGGTGAACTGTCAACTGTAAAACTAATACACATTAAGTATAAGTACATATACTTTTTTGATCCCGTGAGGGAAATTTGGTCTCTGCATTTAACCCAATCGGTGAATTAGTAAAACACAAACAGCACACAGTGAACACACAGTGAGGTGAAGCACACACTAATCCCGGCGCAGTGAGCTGCCTGCTACATTGGCGGCGCTCGGGGAGCAGTGAGGGGTTAGGTGCCTTGCTCAAGGGCACTTCAGCCGCGGCCCACTGGTCGGGGCTCGAACCGGCAACCCTCCGGTTACAAGTCCAGAGTGCTAACCAGTGGGCCACGGCTGCCCAAATTTTTTTACGGTTTGTGAAGGGTGCAGTCCCGTCCTTTATTTGGCTAACGTAGGTAGGCCTACTAATCACCTTTACTTTCTTTGGTTGTAGGATAGTCTGTGATTCACATTAGTTTTGGCTATCACGCGAATTAGGCTACTAAACACAAGGCTTACCCAAGTTCTAGGCTATTCTGTCGCCACATTTATAATATTGCTATAAAACCTTCGTTAGTAACAGTCAATACTTTTGCCTGCATCAAATCGCGCATTTGCATTCAGTGTGCTAGCATTGGCTTAACGTGAGTTCTAAGCGTCTTTGTATGCTTATATCTGATTTCACTCGACTGTGAATGCATGTATATATGTTGTAAGACATGTAAAATAAATGAATGACACTGGCACTACGCACAAATTAATGTAGCCTAAACTTACACCGCACTTTCCTAATAACTTAAGTTCTCGGCGTCACTGACAGTACTAGCTAGAATGCATAAAAACACCGGGAAAAACAGTGTTCAGTCCACCAAGTCATAAGCTATCGGTTTTCGCGCCAGCACCAGTTGTGATATTTATCTTACGGAGTGTAATCGTAGGTAATGTCATGAATGAAAACTAGTATTGTTAGGCAATACTATAAGTGCAACTCAGGGCAGCTGAGGTGTGGCGATGACATCATCGATCACGCCAAGCAGGATGTGCGGTTTAAGCTGTCTAAAGCGAAATCAAAGCGGGCTACGGTTTCAGATTTTTCCAATCTGGGAGCAGGTTTCAAGAAAGTGCGGTTTCGGGCAGTGTGTTTACAGGATTCGTTTGGACGCTCGGCCAAGACGAAGCAAAACCTCTGCGTTTAACCTAAAAAGCGTCTCCGTGTGGACAGGCCCTCAGTCTCCATTGAGTCTCTACGAAAGCCGCAGCACGAGGCCTTTATCTTGCTACTCTGCAAGAAAGAAGGAAATGAGGGGTAAACATGGTGTGCAGAGAGGGGTGCCCGAAGTGTGAAGACTGACACTGAGAGCTACATGGAAAAATATGCACCAAACAGGCCACTTTGAAATGTTGCTGTTTTCATGATTACAAAAGTTGGGTGACCCCCACCCCCTCCTAGACTAAAAAATGTTGGGTGACCCTCCCCTCAACAAAGAATAAAAAGACATGACCCTCCCCTATTTTCCTCCGGTGGTCCATTCCATAAATACCGAAGGTCCATTACAAAAATAGATGGATTCTGTCACACAGCCCAAACTCTCTGTTACAAGTGAACAGAGCATAATCTTGTGTCTTCTCTTTTTTCTTACCTGTATTCCACAGTTCCAGTTTGGTGACATCATTAAATTTGGTACTAAAGCAGAACACTATGGATTGGCTCTTGGAGAGCGAGATGATGAAGGAGAGCTTTTTTTCCACAAAACCGAGGGTTAGTCATTATTTTACACACAATGATCATTCTGAATGTTGGGCAATGTACTTGGGTATTTCTCTTAAATGCCTTTGATGGTGGATTGAGGGGGTTCTGTCATAATCTGGTCAAGACTGGCTGAATAGGCTATTTATATAGGACATAATGAACTCATGATCAATGATGCAGATTTATTGCTTACAGTTTTTCTCAGTCGCTTTGGTGCTTTTTTCAGATCAGAATTAAAATTCTCATAACTATTAGTTCAACCTCCACAACATTTAGTCATTTGTGCACATCATAGTAGCAACTTCTCCTTCCTCTGAACAAACTGCATATACTTTTGGACATGTATCAGTTGCTTTCATACAATTCTCTGCTGTTTTTTAACATTATCATTTGCTTATGTCATGTCAGTCAAAATGAACTACACTTATGAATGCTGAATAGTCGTTCCCAATAAAACTAATAGTCTTCATTTCATTGCTTGAGTCATTACATACAAAATTGTTGAACTAGTTATCAAATTCTGTCACAATGCTGTAGTATTGCAAAGAGCATACAGTAAAAATGTACGTATTCAGTGTCTTGTACTCACTTACTCACATAACTACAGCAATGTGTAACTTTACTGTAGTTTTCAAATGGCTGTACAAGTACTGTATAGTGCTGTCTTGAGCATGTTCAAGTAGTGTCACCGAGTTCTGACCTTTTTTTGCATTGGAAAACACTGAGAGAACTGTCATAATGAAAACATGACAAAGCCATTTGACTATCTTGTTCATAAACGATGGTGTCAAGACTTCTCATTTTGATGACACGGACAGTTTCATTGACATGAATACCTGCTTTTGAGGAATGGACTATCCATTTTGAGCAAGTGATGTGCTTTTGCAGGTCATCCACTAGGTTTTGCAGTTTGCACTAATTGTTTTGAGAATTGCACTAACTGCTGTGCAAATGTTAATAGTGATGTGAGAAAAGCACCAAAGCAACTGAGAAAAACTGTAATAATACTTGGTGTAATGCCTATCATGGAAACCAGTCATTTATCTAATGTGTTGTTTTCTATAAAGGTGTGGGAGATTGTAAAGTAGCATATATTTTATAAGGTCAATAATCTTTCCATTGTCAATGTTTTAATTTGTGATTGTTTTCACAATGTCTGATGTTTCCAACAGAGAAATGTTTAATCTCACATTTGAAAGCAGACAGCAAAACCCCCCGCAAAGTTGATAATTACCAAGATGATTCACTGGCACATGATATGAATGAAATAACAAAAAGACTGAAAGACTGCAAGAACATAGGCAACAATGAGAATAATGCACCATGTTGTGGAACATTCAACCATAAATCAAGCAACTGTGAGCACACAGTTACCTATATCCGTTATGGAGCGCCTGGAAGAATCTCCTGTTTGGTAGGCCTACTGTGAAATTCTTCTTAATGTATTCCTAAGTTGAGGTTGAAAGTGATGCTAGACAGATGTTTGAAAGAGGCACTTACTTAGCCCAATATATAGTGAAAATTAAAGTTAAAAATTAACTTCTGAATGAATTGCAATATTACCTGGGTCACACAATAGCGTGAAGTCCTCATAAAACTAATATACATTTGACTGCACCATACATGCACAACACATAGATCACAGAATTTTAGGATATGCCTCTAAACGTGCAATGACTACACAACAAGAATGTTTTGAACATAATGAGATGGGGTGAGTAAACCACAATACTTAAAGATGGAATCTTATCATATCCTTCTGCCATTAGCCACTCCCACAATGCTGTCAAATGACTATTCATGACTCAGGATTCCAGAACCAATCAAGGTTCTTCATGCACTGCAGCCATGAATCTTTTTTTCTTTTCGTCTGTCTGTCTGTCTAATGGACTGTGTACAGGCCTGGTGGAAGTCTGATGACCCTGGAAAGTACCCAATATATTACATTGGGCAACCACGTGGTGCACGTCCTACGCAATGTACACACTGGAATGAGTAGTGGAGTGGACCTAGTTAACATTACCGAACCTGTTATGTTTTACAGATTTTGTTCTGAGAAATGTTTTGGAGTAAAGCATGATAGCATCACATTCTTTGTCTGAGTGTTTTTATTCCTGCATCTGTTTGTTTGTGTGTGCAAGGAATCCCAGAGTGGCTAATAAAAGTATTGTAAATCTGCTTTGTATGGACCCAGGTGGGTCTCTTGTGTGTGTCCTTGGACTGACTGAAGTGGTCTCATTTCCTAGGCGTATGTTTTTACCCCTAGCCCTTACCACTCTGTTTCGAGGGCCAAGAGGTAGGTAAAGGTGGAGGGAAATCGAGAATCGAGATTGGCCCTGAGTCTCCAGAGAAATATGGTAGTAAAACATGCTATCACTAATGGGGAGGTTCAGGAGCCAGGGCCATTAACGTTTTAGGGCCATTATTTAAAAAACGTTTCTTACTGCAGCCTAGGCCATGCAGAAGGTGGAGCAGATTAAGTGGACAGGGTCAGGAATTTCTGTTTTGGATCTTCTTTATAGTCATATTCTCTTTCTCAAACCCATACCCTCACCACCAGCGCTGTGTCCATTATTAGGTGTGGCATATGGTCGACAAACACACATGGTCCGTGGATGCAAGGGCAAAGACACTACTCTGACTGTCTTAGGTTTACCACATCACATCACTGGCAGGTTAAGCCAGTTAAGTAGAGCTACCTTCAGTATCAGCATAGAGTCAATACAGCATCTGCATACTAATAATGTAAAGGTGTAGCCTATACAAGGAATTTTGTCTCTGCATTTATCCCATCTGTGAATTAGTGGTCACATAGAGCAAGCACATAGCCTAGAAATCTAGATGCACCCTAGCGGCAGCAAATTACATTTGCTTCCAGGGCTAGTCTAGCAACTCTCCGTTGGCTTGTGAGCTCGAAAAATTAAACTTCTATCAGGCCAATCAAATCGTGTATAGAGTCGTTAGGTGGGCTTAACATAATGATTGATGTCAGAGTTGCAACGGTTTGGCTTGAATTCCCTGCTACTTGAAAACAAAGAAGATGGATGTTGCTGTTGGCCAACAGTGTGACAAGAGTTAAGCTTGTTTTAAGTTGGCAAAAGTTTGAACTAGCCAACTAGCTCTGCTGGTGGGAAAACGCATGGGACTCAGTGCTGTCCTATTGCGTGCAGAGGGAATTTGAAAGACAACCGATTATCCCGCCCCTCGGACTGAGCACTGCGAACGGTGAGTGCCCAGACCCTACATTTTAATGTGGGTCTGGCTCGTCAGGCTAGCAAGCACACACTAACCCGGAGCAGTGAGCTGCCTTGCTACGGCGGTGCTCAGGGAGCAGTGAGGGGTTAGGTGCCTTGCTCAGGGGAGCTTCAGCCGTTCCTACTGGTCACGGTTCGAACCCTCCAGTTACAAGCCCGAAGCCCTGACCAGTAGGCCACAACTGTCCCTAATAGGCCTGCTATATTTGCACATGAAGTTACAGAATGCTGCACACTTGATGTAATTAGCACAACTCTGTGTTGAAGCACAACATATGCATCTTGTGTTAAGGTAGACAGAAAGCAGATTCAGATTTTCAATCTATCCACAGCGTTTCAATTTCTATTCATTCTTATGAACATCCTGTGATAAACTTGGCATGAAGATTAGGCTTGAAGTCTCGATTAGGGAAGCACACTATAGCCTAGGACATTTATTATGAAGTTTCACTGCTAAAAGGTGCCACTTTTAATGTGAAAGCTTGTCAGCAAAATGTTACCGGAAAGTCTTCCCTAATTTTACAATGTTCACTGTGATTGGATGGCATTGCTCTGTAGGCTATGCAATTAACTTCCTGTTTGTGTGCTTTCGCGTATCGTGTGGCGAGACACCGGCTACTACTAACTACACGTGTAGAGTCCTTTAGGTTTATAACTGGGTGTTTTGTTTTTATTTGTTGGACTGTCAGTGCACCGAAATATAGTAGCGACATTCTAATTCGAGTTAGAGTGTTTCGTCTGTAGCCTGTATTGAAATTGACATCAGAGGTAGGGGAAGAAGACAGAGGCTTCAGCGTATGTTAACTGTTATTTCATCAAACGTGAACAAACAAGGTAATGACAAGATAGAGAACTTGGGTATGTTTAATTTTGAGCTTGGTTTTGAGTGTATAGCCTATTATGTTTTAATCACTCATAAAGCCTTGCCGATCTGGATGGTGTGTGAGGAAGCAAGCATCAACGAGTTAGTCGAGCAGTTAGGCTACATGACAGTTTTTTCTGTCTCCTGTCAGGATGGAGTATCTACCTAACTCCAATTCGAGATACAAAGACGTGGAGTACTGGGACGAGCGATACAAGACCGAACAGAGTTTCGAATGGTTTGGAGACTTGTCCAGATTTCGTCACTTACTCCAGGGTCATGTCGACGAAGAAGATTCCATATTAGTTCTTGGTGAGTCAACGTTATAGCCTACAGAAGAACTCTATGAGATCAAGTCTACCTGTAAGCAAAAATGTGTGATGATCCTTTGGGTAAAGGTTTGTGTCTTGTTAAGCACTGGATCTTGAATTCACTGATTATGGGCCACATGAGCACACACAAATTGATGGGGTTTCCCAGGTCCCATCACATATGACATAACCATCAACAGATTCAAGGCATCTTGTTGTGAAAAAACAAAGTTACAAATCATGATTATCACACAAGGCGTAACTTGTGTTAGGGCGGTGTCATTTCACTCCATTCATATATCAGGGGTGGTCTTGGGCCTCAGACCCCCTGTGCCTGGGCCCGTAGGCCTGTTCAGTAACTAATCCCTGCCTAGAAGTAGTGGGCTTTTGAAAGCTGTCATTTAGTATGCTCAACATGCCAGCATTGTCATATTTGCTTAATATTATAGAAATGGTTGGTGGTTGTGGGTGGAGAGAATTTCTTTGTATAATGTTGAGGGAGAATATCTCAAGACTTATTGTGGTAGCCTATGCAAATTTTCTTTATGTATTTTCTTATGCACAACTAATTACTGCCTGCCCTCGCATGCTCACTGCAGTATTGTCGTCCTACTGTAGAAGGAGCATCACTGAGCACTACTAACTGTGATGATGACTAGCCTTTAGCACCCCTCCCCTCTCCCAGCACCTGATCAATGACTATGACTAACAAATGTGGAGAACTGCACCTATTGGCTAAAATAAATTATACCTTTAACTGATGATTTTGGATCTGGATGGAATCAAACACACCCAACATATGTTTAAGGTTGCTGTTGTTCAGATCAAAGATTTTGCTTGGCTGTAAAGATTATGCCTTAACCCTTATGCTCTTAGATTCTCAGCCATTCACATGCTTCACATGTGTAGGAATCAGTGGATACTTTGTGTCTGCTGTTTCCAAAACCAGCCAGGCTATAAAGCTTGAAGCCTCTCTGACTCATTGTCATGGTCAGTTTTGTTTCTCTGTGCATACAACTGTGGCAAAAATAGCGTCCAGTTGGCTCCTGGTCCAAGTACACCTGTATACCTGCAGTGCAGCCATGAGCTTGGCCTGAGGTTTTCTCCCAGTGGCAGAGGTCCTCTGATTACTTTAGTTACCGAATTACCAGGGGAAATCTGTAGCATTCAACAGTCCCACAATTACACCCCTCCTTTCTGTGCTTTAGAACCAGCTTGTTGATTGGCTAGAAGTGATTGTTTCACATTTACACTGCCAGAGGCCGGGTATACTACTAAACTTTAAGTACAGAGGCAACGAAATGCAGTTTGTGTCTAACCAGAAGTGCAAAAAAAGCAGAAAAGTGCAATGTGATATACAGTAGGTGGTGCATAAACAGGACAAAAGATGCAGTGTAGACAGTAGTAGTATACAGTTGTTTTCAGAAGGTGGTTTAGAGTAGTATACATTAAATATAAGTATGTGTGCAGTGTATTAGCAGTAACCTTATAAGAGCAGAATAAATATGGCTATGTAATATGAACACTGTATGAACAACATGTACAGATGCAATGTAGTGGCAGTACCATTAAGTAAGAACAATATAGATATATGCTGTGTATTAACAGAATATATTACCGAAAAACTGAATAAATATGGATAATTAGTATGAACCATAAAAACAGATATGTACAGCTATGTGCAGTATGGTAACAGTACCATTGTAGTGCAGAAACAGTTACATTATAATAGTATTAAGAATAAGTGTATGTGCAGGATGAAGAGCAGTAGAATATGTATACCATATTTTCCGGTTGTGTACATGAGTATACCATATAAGTCGCTCCTGAGTATAAGTCGCATCAGTCAAAAAATGCATCATGAACAGGAAAAAAACATATATAAGTCGCACTTATATTTTTATATTTCACAAATCCAAAACCAAAAACAGAGACTATGTAACTGGATTATTGAGGCCAAAAAGATTTATGTTAATGAAGACGAAAGAGTAAAGGCAGCCAAGAAGAGGGCAGGAAGGTAATTGCAAAGCAAAAGATTCACTGAAAGAAAATGCCATGTGGTACACCAAAATGTATCTAAAATGTGGAGAATACAATGCAATCAAGCATTTTTGGCAATGTGGAGTCACAAGCTGGCAGCAGATTAAATGCTCATGAGAGAGAAAAAGATGCAGTTTTAGACGAGACTGCAAGCCAGGCTATAGGCCTATAGGCCCGACGGTAATTGTAAAGCAATTTACAAAATATTCACTGAACAAAAATGCTGATATGATACATGAAAATTTTGCTTCAAATGTGGAGAATGCAATGCAATCAAGCAATTTGGGCAATGTGGAGTCACAAGCTGGCAGCAGATTAAATGCTCACGATAGAGAAAAAGACGGTTTTAAAGGGATGTGACCGAAGCTGAGGCAAGCCAGGCAATAGGACTATAGGCCCGACGGTAATTGTAAAGCAATTTACAAAAGATTCACTGAACAAAAAAGCTGATGTGGTACATGAAAATTTAGCTAAAAATGTGGAGAATGCAATGCAATCAAGCATTTTGGACGATGTGGAGGGACAAGCCGGCAGCAGATTAAATGCTTGAGAGAGAAAAAGATGCGGTTTTAAAAGGACGTGCAGACCGAAGCTGCAGCAAGCAGGTGATATTTAGAAATTTATTTCACAAAATCCAAGACTAAGAACAGACAGACTATGTAACTGGACACATTGAGGCCAAAAATATTGAGAATTCTACAGGGAATGTTGAAGACGAAGGAGTGAATAGTGGCAAGAGGCAAGCCGAAGGCTGCTGACAAGGGCCTGTAAAGCAATTTACAAAAGATTCACTGAACAAAAATGCTGATGTGGTACATGAAAATGTAGCTAAAAATGTGGCAGCAGAACAAATACTCGCCGAGAGAGCGAGAGAAAAAAAGATGCGCATTTAAAACCAGGGCCTAAATTTCAGCGCGGGATTGCGGGTATTGCGCATAAATTATTACTAAGTATTGAGCATAGGCGTACTAATAAAAGTCCCGCAACTCTAGCCATCATAATGTGAGAAATTCTCACACATTTTACAGCGCTGTCTGACGTTAATCTAATAATGGAGCGGCCTGAATGCAGGACTATTGACTGGACGGACCAACTCTGACTTCAATTGAACCCCATGCAGACACACGTGCGCGCGCAGGACCACTTTGGGGGTGACTCTCTCTCTTTGCTCTCTCTCTCTCAGCAGGGTTTGTCACCGCTAAAGTCAAATTATAGCCTATAGGTGCTTCTACATCAACCGCTATCGACAGGAAAGGAAAACAAACGTTTAGCGATCAGGAACCGTCAAGTATTTTGCAAACACAGAAGCATGACAGCCTATAATATAACGCGAGAGAACATGGATCTGTTCTCCATTTGAGGAACGTTATAATCGATTGCGGACGTAAACAGACAGCTAAGCGCATATAAGGCCTACTTTCACTTTCTGTGCGTATTCACGTGAAAGATAATGATTAGCAAAACAGCGATCAAGAAACAATACACGGTAGGACTATTATTTTCTGGAGCCGGACTTTTACACCTCTGCCGAATAGTCTTCTTTCTTTCTCTTTCAATAGTCTTAGACAACGTCTGCATTATTCTGTTTTTGTATGAATCCACAGCACTTTTTCTTACAATAACACCTCTCCTGTACACTACACACACACTACCATGTACACTACACACATACTACCATGTACACTACACACATACTACCATGTACACTACACACACACACTCTTATGTACACTACACACACACACACTCATGTACACTACACACACTTACTACCATGTACACTACACACACACACTCATGTACACTACACACACACACTCATGTACACTACACACACACACTCTCATGTACACTATACACACACACACTCATGTACACTACACACACACACACACTCATGTACACTACACACACACATGTACACTACACACATACTACCATGTACACACACACACACTCTTATGTACACTACACACACACACTCATGTACACTACACACACACACTCATGTACACTACACACACACTACCATGTACACTACACACACACACACACACTCATGTACACTACACACAATCACACTATTATGTACACTACACACACACACTCATGTACACTACACACACACACTACCATGTACACTACACACACACACACACTACCATGTACACTACACACACACACCCATGTACACTACACACACACTCCCATGTACACTACACACACACACTCTTATGTACACTACACACACACTCTCATGTACACTACACACACACACTCATGTACACTACACACACACTACCATGTACACTACACACATACTCACTCATGTACACTACACACACACACTCTCATGTACACTACACACACACACACTCATGTACACTACACACACACACACTCATGTACACTACACACACACACACTCATGTACACACACACACACACACTCATGTACACTACACACATACTACCATGTACACTACACACACACACTCTTATGTACACTACACACATACTACCATGTACACTACACACACACACACCATGTACACTACACACACACACACAACCATGTACACTACACACACACACACACACATGTACACTACACACACACACACACCTCATGTACACTACACACACACACTCTTATGAACACTACACACACACACTCTTATGAACACTACACACACACACCCCATGTACACTACACACACACACTTTATGTACACTACACACACACACACACTCCATGTACACTACACACACACACACACACACACACACACACACACACACACACACACACACACACACACACTCATGTACAACACACACAATACACACACACACACACACACACACACACACACACACACACTCATGTACACTACACACACACACACACTCATGTACACTACACACACACACACTCATGTACACTACACACACATACTACCATGTACACTACACACACACACACTCTTATGTACACTACACACACACACACTCATGTACACTACACACACACACTCTCATGTACACTACACACACACACACTCATGTACACTACACACACTCACACTCATGTACTCTACACACACACTCACACTCATGTACACTACACACACACACTCATGTACACTACACACACTCACTACCATGTACACTACACACACACTCTCATGTACACTACACACACACACTCATGTACACTACACACACACACTCATGTACACTACACACATACTACCATGTACACTACACACACACACTCTTATGTACACTACACACATACTACCATGTACACTACACACACACACTCCCATGTACACTACACACACACACACACCGATGTACACTACACACACACACACACACACCCGATGTACACTACACACACACACACACTCATGTACACTACACACACACTCTTATGAACACTACACACACACTCTTATGAACACTACACACACACTCCCATGTACACTACACACACACTCTTATGTACACTACACACACACACTCTCATGTACACTACACACACACACACACACACACACACACACACACACACACACACTCACACTCATGTACACTCACACACACACACACTCATGTACACTACACACACACACACTCATGTACACTACACACATACTACCATGTACACTACACACACACACTCTCACGTACACTAGACACACACTCCCATGCTATAAGATACCTGAGAAAAGGCTGCTCTTTGTACCCTGATATTCTTCCAAATGTAGTTGAATCTTGTGAACTCTAGAGGGCACTGTCGTGTCATAAATAAATGCAGTGATGAACAACAGTGCTGTCCCATGGTGTCCTTGCTCATGCTGTGTTCATTTCCTTCCTTACTGACGTCCATTTGTTTCCATTGTGCCAGGATATTCACATATCTTGAACACCTAAAACATTTTTTGTGATGCTAGACGTACTACTCATATGTGTCGCTCATGAATCTGCCACAGCAACTCACTAGCCTTATTGCTTAGTTGTTTTTTTTATATTATATACTTTTAATTACTTTTTCTGCTGTTAGTGAATTGTGTGTGATGTCTGTATGCTACTGAGACCTTGAATTTCCCCTTGGGGATCAATAAAGTATCTATCTATCTATCTATCTACCTACTGTATCTACCTATCTACCTATCTATCTATCTATCTATCTATCTATCTATCTATCTATCTATCTATCTAGCCGATATTGGAAAATGGTAAGAATGAAGCACTGATCATAGCAGACTATTCATGCAACTAATTTATTCAAATACAAGATCAGCACGGATTGACATCCACATGATTTTATTCAAAGCAATGGACAGTGCAGATTATTCAGTGTTGAAATAGTCAAATACAGGTACATTTGACTATTATATAAATGTTATGCCCTGTTGTGTATTTAGGGAGATTCCATGTCACCCCTGAAATATTTCACAAGTTAATTAGTGCAGTTGAAATGGTTTAATATATTAGACAGGAAGAACTGGCAAGATACTGTGCAAATAGGAGGATATTTCCAACGCATTACAACTGTATCTGCAGTTCTGCCATCTACCCCTAGGGGTCAGTGTAGCTGCAGCATGCACTTTATTCTCCAGCAGAAAGGCAGGTTATACAGTGCCTTCATGGCAGCACTTGAAGGGGAAAGGGGGAAGGGTAGGACATTGTGTCAGAGATTGACAGCATCGTGCCACCCAACTCGTCTCTGAGGGCAGCAGCAGTGCTGGAAGTCCTGCAAAGTCTCCCTCATCACTTTTTTTTCACTTTTCCACTTTTCATTATGGTCATCCCCATCACCCACTGACACATGCGTGCATATGGAAGGCCTATAGCTACAGCTAAACATAAACAAAACACGTGTCACACTGACACTGGCAGTGGCTGGTCTAAAGCTGTCACAGGGAATCCTTCAGCCTGTGTTGGAGAGAGAGAGAGAGAGAGAGAGAGATGGAGGTGCAGGCTATGGACCATGGAAAGAGGAGGAAGAGGGGTGTAGAGTGTGAAAGAAAGATGGTGAGGCAGAGTCAAGGATGGGGAGTATGTGAGAGAGGCAGAGAACGAGAGGTGAGGAGGGATTATTGCGAGAAAGAAAGACTGGGAGGCGGTAGGGAGGAGAGAATGATTGAGCTCCATCTGAATGCTGGCCCACAGAGGACTGTGTAAATGAGTAATCAGTTTGCACCATGCACACCAGTGGAGGTCATTTCCATTAGCGTAGTAATTGACTGTTCAAGGCCCCACTGCCCAGCGTTGTGGAGAGAGAGGGAAGGAGGGGGAGCAAGAGGCTGCAGAATGCTGATGAGCACTGTTGTGATTTGTTCCCCTTCTCCACTCTTGTCTTTGCCTCTCCTTTTGCGTCCCTGTTTACTGCTTCTGTCTTTGACTTTCTATGGCTCCGCTGAGACCTGGTTCTCTGTGTCACTGGCTGTGCTGTTGTCCTTCTGGCCTATTGGCTTTGCCTTCTTTCTTTCTTTCTTTGTATTTTCCTTTGGCCTCTTTTAATTGATGTGTGTCTATAAGGCGGGGATCACATTAGCCAGCGGCAAGCGGCAGGTTTTCCTATTGCTCTCTATGGTTTTGGCAGTGGAACGGTGGCAACGCTGGCATAACACTAGCGTTGAAGAAGCTGAGCGTTGAACTTGGTTCAACTTTCAAAGCGCAATGGGAGTATTCAAGTGTATTCAATTGTCAGTTAAGGCAAACCGTTTGTGTTACCATAGGAACGAGATAGAACTTATTATGGTCTGTGCGTTGTGTTAGGCTTGCAGCTGCCGCTTGCCGCTGGCTAATGTGATCCCTGTTTAAACCTGGGTATCCTGTAATACTGTTCTCCTGTCACACACACACACATCCACACATCCCCCTACATGTTCAGTCCCCCCACCCCATGACGTCAGATTCACTTGAATTCTTCCATGGCTACGGCAGATTGCATCCCTCACACATTTGCTGTCGGGACCTAAGACTGCTGCTGGCGAAGTCAGAATTTCTATTTAACCTTCAATCATCAAAATGTTTAATTCACAGAGTTTCATGGATAGGTGTGTTGTTGCTCAGAGCGCATTGCATTCAATGAAGGAAGAATGCTCTGTTTTTCTGAGAATTTGTGAACTTGTTGACTCAGAAAAATGGGGAAAGCATTTTTTTATTATTATTACGTGAATACACTTCTGTAGTAGTGTATTCTACAGTCGTACACTTAGTAGCTTGGGATGCTCCGATCACAGCTCTCAGCAACCTTAGCCATGAGTACTCCGTAGTAAAGGCCTTGAGTGGTAGGATGGAGACGAAGTGAGAAACAAACATTCGCGGAACAGAGGCGCAGGAGATCTGGCGGGGTTGTCGTACTGACTTGGCGATGTCTTCAAAGCCCCTCCCTGGCGGGAGCCCACTCCGGTCGGCCCTCTCAAAATGATGCCCAAGAATCAGAACCCGCCTGCCAGTCACTGAGCTGCCGTCTGCCGATGCGACTCCGAAGGTATTTCTGGCGGACCGAAGCAGTGAAACTGAGCCAATGCTCCAACTGCGACGGCACAGCTTTCCAGGATAATAATCTGGAAATGAGCTTTTTCTGACACTTTCAGTTCTCCACAGACTAGCGTTTCTTGTTTTTTTTTTTGGCTTTATGGCAGTGTTTTACTTTGCTCCTTAAAGATACTAGCCTGGCTCTGTCCGTCTACGTACTTCCGCTCAATTTAATTTCGCTTCAGCAGTAGACTGGCATAGATGTGCATTCAATGGTGTCTTGAAAACCCATCGAGAGCCACCAACCAACCAGAGAACAGAGGGCATGGCTGAGAGAGATTACGTTTGAGCGCATTACCAAACGTTAGTGATTGGTTTAAGGAACTCGAATGATTTTAAACAAGTGTCCACCCACCAGGAAGAAGACGTTTGCCAATGACACTTGGCCAGACTATTTGCCTGAAGAAAAGCAAAGTCAAGAGTCTAGTTTACGAGGCTATAAAGGTACAGCCCTTGATTGTGATCCATTACACTTTTTTGCATTCAGCAACATTTTCTTCACGTTCCTCTTTATGAGTGTGTGCTCAGAAAAGAAAACTCCAGTGCTGCTGCACAGTCCTAGTTTTGTAAACAGGAAGCAAACAAAATGGCATGGACCGAACCATACACTGTTCCATCCAAACAAAAACATTTCAACAAGGGTGTAATTGACATTTGAGCTCCCCAATCATCCTTTCACCAGAGTTATGGACTGTGCCTTTAACTTTTTTGCAGGCCCTAATGGAGGTTGATTCAGCGTGAGGCACAGCTGAAGCAGTCTGCCGAGGTCTGTTCGTCCCCCTGGAGTGCAGCTGCTGCTGCTGCTGCTGCTTCTGATGTTGTTGACTCACTCGCTCCATCAGATGTGAGCGCGCTGGTCTTAACCAATCCATTGATTTATCGATTCAATTAGGCTTACCTCTCGCCCCTAACTGAGTGGGTAATCTGTGTTTAAGGCCTTATGAGGAACAAGTAGGGCTCTTACCCTGGACTCACATCAGCTCCAAACGCCAGCCAGACGGGCAGATCGATGTTTTTATACCCAGTGGTGCTCATGACTCAAGCAATGGCTTTCTGTTCTGGAGCACTGTGGTTTAGGGTTAGTTTTGCAATCTCTCTCTTTCTCCCTCTCTCCTTCTCCTTCTCCCTCTCTTTCCCTCTCCCTACCTCTCTTTCTCTCTCTCTCTCTCTCTCTCTCCTTCTCTCCCTCTCTGTCTCTCTCTCTGTCTTTGTATCTATCTATGTGCCTGCTTACCTTTGATATATCTATGACCTGTGTACAGTGTAGGCTTACATACTTATTGCATGTATAAGTGCCCAGACAGGCTAGGCTACATAAATATTTACGTAACAGTGAGTAGATATGTGATGTTCCGTACTGTATCTACGCTGCACACTGTGTCAAGGCCTGATGGGCATTCGTTGGCATATGTTCTGAGTGTGTGTGGTGTGTGTGTGTCACCCCTCACCCATGTCTGACCCCTGCTGTCGTAAGTGCTAACATCATTTAGTAGCACGCTCTCTGGTGTATGGCCAAATGGTTTACGGCATGGCCAGACAGGGTTTTTTGTAGCCTATGATGCTGATGCTGGTGTTGTTGCCGTGGGCGACAACAGTGATAATGATAGTGGTGATGGTCATCACGATGATGCTGATGCTGCCGATGGTCATCACGATGATGGTGGTGGTGGTGGTGGTGGTGGTGATGATTGTGGTCATCACCGATGATGTAACCATGACGATATGCAGCTGAGACACCACTTGCGGCGTTCGGTGTGTGTCCGTGGTTTTTGAATGTGTGTGTGAGAGTACTAGCGTTCTGTGAATACTCCCTGGAATCACCCATCATTGGATTTAAAGAACGGTCTCTCTCTCTCTCTCTCTCTCTCTCTAAGAGGCCTCTGCAGTTGCCGTAGCCCCGGGCTTGCTGAAACATGCCTAATGCATCGAGAGGGTTCTTGATGTTCTTTTTCTTCCCACTCTTCCCTTCGCTCTCTTGTCCTGTTGGTGTGGAGCCTGAGGGAGTGACCGTCCTGTCGCCATTAGTCTGGTCAGCGCACAGCTTCAGCACTTGCCCACACAAGTGCGTGTGTGTGTGTGTGTCCATACTTTGTCCATGTGAAAGGTATTGTATGTCCATGTATGTGTGAGTATTTGTGCCTTGGAGTCTGAGTGTTTTCTCAGTGTCTCCTTAGCATCTGGGCCGCCCCTTGCGGTTGAGCAGTAGACCCTGTTCACTTTTCTCCCACATCAAGTATTTCCCTCAGCCTCCCCTAGCCTTGATGCACCTCGCGCAGTCTAACGCTGCAATACATTCCTTTCCACTGCTATTGCAGATATAATCAGAAAATCAAACCCCTCCTCTCAGCTTGACTCTGCTCCAACCGCTCTGCTGAAAGCATGCCGGCCTGACATCATCCACTCCCATCTCACACTTGGTCAAAATGTCTGTCATCTCTGGCTCTGTTCCCCAGCCCTTGAAAACTGCTGCTGTCACGCCCATCCTCAAGAAACCCAGTATAGATATACATCTGCACTCAGTCACTACAGTACAGACCTAAAATCCTAGAAAAAGTTGTTGCCTCTCAATAGTGTGCCCACTTGACCACCAATAGCCTTTTATGACCCCTTCCAATCAGGTTTACCTACCTACAGTACCTGGATTAAGAATATGTGTGTGTGTGTGTGTGTGTGTGTGTGTGTGTGTGTGTATGTTCCTGCATGTGTTTGTGAGTGTGTCAGCAAGTCTAATTGTTTATATATGTGTGTGAGTGTGTCAGCAAGTCTAATTGTTTATATGTGTGTGTGTGAGTGTGTATCACTCCCTCCTACCATTTGAGCAGCATTGCAGCCTGTGGTTGTGTGAGCTGACTTATGAGTGCTTGTCCATGGCTATGGTGGAGGCCCTGGAGCAAAAGGACCGGGCAAGTGTTGAAAGGTTGCCCCCAGTCCGGAGTAGAGGAATGCAGAGTGCAGAGATGTGCTGTGTTTGGTCTTGGCTCACTGTCCTAGACTGTAAGTAAGTATATAAGTATATATACTCTTTTGATCCCGTGAGGGAAATTTGGTCTCTGCATTTATCCCAATCCTTGAATTAGTGAAACACAGTGAGGTGAAGCACACACTAATCCCGGCGCAGTGAGCTGCCTGCAACAACAGCGGCGCTCGGGGAGCAGTGAGAGGTTAGGTGCCTTGCTCAAGGTCACTTCAGCTGTGCCTACTGGTCGGGGTTCGAACTGGCAACCCTCCGGTTACAAGTCCAAAGCGATAACCAGTAGGCCACGGCTGCCCACAGACTGTCGTAGCTCTGCCCCAGCTCTCTGGATGGGTTAACATGGCTTTGAGCTCTCTAGATGGGTTAACATGGCTTTGAGCTCTCTGCTCTGTTGTGTTTATCCGAGACTTTAACAATGACATCACTACAGCACACATGCACACAAGCACTCGATAGAGTGATGTGCCTGCTAAACTTAGAGGGTTTGCCTCATGCGTCAGTGTACCTACAGGTCCACAGATGTATTTTGGAAGCATGAAGTCAGTCCGTGGAGAGATGGAAAGCTTCCGTTCCATCCACAGGTTTCCACCACGCGCCAGGCTAGCCATTCCTGGACTGTGTGCTGGCATGCATCTCCACTGCACCCAAAATAGATCTCCTGTCTGTCACAGACGCTGACACTTTGTCTCTTTTTTTTTTTTAGTTACAGCAGGTTATTGTGAAGAGAAATTCTCTTGTCTGATCATGTTTGCGTTGGCTCTGTTCATACTGGTCTTCCCCAGATAGGGTTGACCTGTGGTCAATCTGAAACAGTGACCTTGATGTTGGGGCATCCGAGGATCACCGATCGTGTCACATTCATGCAAATTCATGCAGTGTGGAAAACTAACTTGTGACAGGTGGAAAACTAACTTGTTTATGTGCAATGGGTTTTGTCATGCATGGACAAGGTCACTTCATTTGTGCTGGATTGGTGGTAAAGTGCTTGTTTGCATTTGTCATTGAGTGTGTATATATGTATGTCCCTGAGTTTATAGAGGAGAAAGTGTGTGTGTGTGTGTGTGTGTGTCTGTGTGTGTGTGAGAGAGAGAGAGAGAGTGTGAATGTGGAGTATTAAAGGGACAACCTCAGGTTCGTACCTCTTTCTGTGGTGGTGTTTGTGAACTCTTCTTTGTATGTGTGTGTATCAGTCTGCATCTGTGTGTGTGTGTTTGAGTGTGTGGAAAGGTGAAATGCCTCGGGGTTTGGATATCAGTGCTAATGGGTATCTCCTGGTTGAAGGTCTTCTTCTCGGATCCTTTTTTTCCGCAGTGTCAGAGCTGCCCCCACTTCTCTCCTCTGGTCTGGCTGTGCAGAAATGCTGACGGGATGGAAAGAAGGCGCTAGAAGGCGGTTGCCCCCTCCCTTTGAAGTGCCGGCAGGCAGCAGGGCAATTGATACCGGCAGGGGCTTCTTCTTGGCAGCCGTGCGACCGTGGCACCTGACCCCAAAGCCATGCCACCCAAACCCCCCCCCACACACACACTCCTCCACTCACTTACTCCCCACCTTCCTTATGTGTGACGTCATGACGTCATTTTCTATATTTTTGATATGTTGCTGAGTATAACATAAACAGCAAAGAAAAGTGATTGATAATGACTGACTGACTATTATTGTGTTACATGCTTCAAATGTAAAGCACTTTGAGCTGCATTCTGTGTATGAAAGGTGCTATACAAATAAAGCTTTATTATTATTATTATTATTATTATTCCTCTCTTCTCCTTTTCTTTTCTCTGGCTTTTGCTTTCTCTCTCACTGGTTCTCACTCTCTCTATCTATCAATCTTTTTTCTCATTCTCTTTTTCGCTCTTTCTCACTCTCTCACCTTCTCTCTCTCCTCTCTCTCTCTTTTGCTCCCTCCCTATTCTCTCTCTTTCTCTCTCTCTCTCCATCTTTTTCCATCCACCCTCATGCCACCACCCCCCGCTGCTGTCCTGCAGGCTTGCCGGCCGTCGATAAGACTTTGGCTGCCCTCCACTGGGAGAATGTTGAGTGGTGGTGGTTTTGGAGGAGGTGGGGGGTGGTGCAGAGCTGCTGTCAGGTTGTTCTTCAACCCCCCCCCCCCCTCTCCTCTACCTTGCCCTCAGAACAGAATTAACTGTCTGAATAAATTAAAAAGGCACCGGTCTTGGCTCCACCAGAAGGTGCTAAGTCTTTCAGCTAAACTCTTTTTTTTTTTTTGGAGCTCACATTTCCTATGCCAGAAAGACTTCTAAAGTGGAGGAGTAGGCTCCCTCGTTTCTAGGAAAGCAGAGCGGAATGATCTGGAATCTGGTCTAATGACCTGAAATGCTGCTGAGGGGTTCGCTCAATTCATTTCATCTCATGAGCTCTGCTCACTGAGGGCTGGGTCTCCCTTACAGCATCACCCTGCAGCACAGGAGCACCTCTGTCTCTGTGTGTGTGTGTGTGTGATTTACCAGTGTGGAGTGACGGCAGATGTCGAGCACAGAATGCAGTCGATCTAAGGTGTCTGCTGTGAAGAAATATATGTTTGTAATTGGAAAAGAGAATGAGTGGTAGAGAGAGAGAGAGGATGAAGGAAAAATAGTTCAATATTGTCTTTGTTCAGAAAAGGATTTGATTGTTGTGTACCTAAGCCATCTTAAAGAAAGCTGTATTGCTATGTTGCTAAAGAAAGGAGAGAAAGAAGGAGCACAAGGAGACACACAAGGAGACAAGTAGAACCTGCAGCTTAGTGCTTTGCAATACTGTATGTGTGTGTCCTCTAGGGAGTATGTAGGGGGATCAGAAAGAGAAGGATAGAGTTACTGTATGCTGTGTATGAATGAGTGAGAGTAGCGTGGGATGAATGAACGGGTAAACAGATGAAAGTGAGGGCTCGGCAGAGAGACAGGGAGGGGGTTTGTTTTTACATTTGTCTCTCTCTATCTCTCTCTCTTTCTCTATCTCTCTCTCTCTCACTCTCTCTTTCTCTACCTCTCTCTCACTCTTTCTCTATCTCTGACTGCCCTGCCCCTACCCTGTTGCTTTGTTCCTGCTGTGGTGTCTGGCAGCTGATTGGCTGGTTGGTGCGAGGGATGGCGATGGTGGTGGAGACGGAGTGTGTGTGTGGTGGGTTATGGGGGGCATTTGGGGGTGCTTGGGAAGGAGGAGATACTGCAGTCAGTTGGGGTTAACCCCCATCCCTCCCTCCTGTACTGCTGCTGAAACTAATGAATGAGTTTCCTCTCTTCTCAATGAAAGTGTGTGTGTGTGTGTGTGTGTGTGTGTGTGGGTCTGCTCCACTTCTCGCCGCAGTCCCCCTCCCATTCCTCTTAACTCATGTACATGCAGGTCATGTGCGAGTGTGTCTCTATGTATTTTTGTGTGTGTGTGTGTGTGTGTGTGTGTGTGTGTGTGTGTGTGCTGTGAGGGAGAATGTCTGTGATTGCATGAGCCAATGGAAACCTCCGCTCTGCTCGTTGTGCTGGGGAGATGTCGTGCCCGGCATACTAACTGGGTTTCCCGGGCAACGGCGCTGAAATGATGGATAGGCCTGCCTCCGATAAACAGAGCAAAGGTGTGTGTGTGTGTGTGTGTGTGTGTGTGTGTGTGTGTGTGTGTGTGTGTGTGTGTGTGTGTGTGTGTGTGTGTGTGTGTGCACCCTTCCACGTGCACGAGAAGATAAAAGCCCTTCAGAACGCCACACCAGAGCAGAATGCAGCCAGGAAGTGTTCCGCTGCAGAACACTCCACACAGTCCAATCGAGTGCACCATCACTGGGTGCCTGCAGAATCTCTCATTGCCTCGCAGCACCTTGCATTGTATTTGCATGCAAATTTATGCCAGGTGGGAACCATGCACCAGAGCTATGCACTGGTGTTGTGTGTACAATGCGAATACACATTTTTATACACATTGACACACATGTGCACGCACGCACACGCACACACACACACACACACACACACACACACATACACACACAGAGACTCGTTCAGAGCCCCAATGCTGACATCTCTGCTCATCGTTAGTGTCGTCTCAGGAGAGTTCTAGTCAGTTGGCATGGTTTCATCCTGTGCGTGTCTCTCGGTGACGGGGGACTTTACCATAAGCCAGCGCCTCCCCCCTCCTTCCTCCTGCTTCCAGGAATAATGGACCTGCTTTAAAAACCAGGACCACACTCTACTGCTGAGATTGGCCTTGACGCAGAGAGAGAGAGAGAGAGAGAGAGAGAGAGAATGTTAGAATGAGACAGATAAGAGAGAGGCAGATCGGGAGGGAGAGGGACCGTTGGGAGCTCTAGGAGTTGAATTAAGTAAGAAAAGAGTGAATGAATGAGAAAGAAAGAGAGAAAGAGGTAGGGAGAGAGAGACGTAGAGGGACGTGGTGTGGAAGCAAAGCGGGTGGGGAATGCACATGAATGAGGCAGAGTGAGTTGGGAATCACTGGGGTGGATACATCTGGGGCTGTGTGTGTGTGTGGGGGGGGGGGATGGAGTAGAGACTGTAATGCAGCACTGAGGAGTTTTCTAGAACTCAGAAGCCCTGATGACTCATTCCAACTTGGACTCTCGCATACACACACACACACACACTCACACACACACACACCACGCCAGACCCGGCGGCAGACACAAATTCACTGACGGGCATTACACCTTTCCAGGGGGGGCACGGGAACTTAAATTGATCACGGTAGTTTAAGCTTACACTTGACAAAACATTCTAATATGAAAATATAGCAATTGTTGTAAAATGGTGCAGCTCATTTAAGAGAGCCCCGTGCGCAGGGATGGAGAGAGAGAAAGCGAGAGGGGATATGCGTGTTAGAACTGAGATGCGTGTGGAAAAAGTAGACGTGCTGTTGAGACTGGAGCTAGTCATATTCAAAATAATGCAAAAAATAAATCCGCAGATAAAACCAAAATCCTCGTTCATTTGCTAACCATATTCAGATAGAGTGTTAGGGAGTTAGCCCCGAAGTTAAGGATAACTTCGGACCTGGAGTGGTAACAAGCTCCCTGTTCTCCGACTAGGTCAGAAGAAAAAACAGTAAAGGTTAACGCTATCAAACAAACCCAGAAACTACTAGGCCTACTTCTACTAACTACGATATGAGATAGGCCTATGGCCTACCTGCGAGCCGATAAGCCATATTTGTCATCGGATGACAGGGGTTAGTGCAGAAGTGAAGTAGACTGCGCCACGTAACCTCCTCTCCATTTAGGTGATGGGCTTACCTAATGTTCCTGATTGATTAGCTACGGAATAATACAGATTTTACAAGTTTTATTTGCTACTTGCTAGATTGACAAACGTATATTATAGGCCTACATTTGTTCAAAATCAATCTATGGGATTGGGGTTGGTTGGTGCAGCCAAGCTTGTCCTGGGCGGGCACAGATGACTTCCAGGACGGAACTGGCCCCCCAAAGCCCCCCCATGACGCCGGGACTGACACACGCACACACACACACACACACACACACACACACACACACAGAGCACACCCCATTGTGTTCCATTACAAACTTTAACACAGCCACATTATTGGAAACAGACGCTGGCCAATAGGTTGATGGAGGTCTGTGCATGCAACGGGGAGCACCTCTCCTGCTATGCACCAAACCTCTCTCTCCTTTTACTCCCTCTTTTCCTTGTCCTCTTTTTTAATCATCTGTTCCTCTCTGCAGTCTTGTCTTTCTTAATCTCCTTCTAAACCCTTCTCACATTCTTCCTCTCGTCCTCCTCTTCACGTCTCCCTCTTTACTCGTCTTTGTCTGGAAACGATGCGTGGGGGAAGAGAGAGATCCTCCGCCTCCATGATTTAGTTCTACCGTTTCTTCCCTGTCTTCGCCCGCTTCTCAACTGAGAGCAGAAACCGCTTCAGCAGATTGTCTGTTTCCAACGCGGCGTCCGTCTCCGTTCACCTCACTGCAACTCTGCGTTTGTGCACATATTGTCCTTTTGGAGACAAACGGCGTGCCAGTGGGCTATCTCTGTATTGGCAGCTCAGTTAAAAGGCCACATGAGTAACAATATTTAAGTATTGATTTTCTGCCATCCGTCAGCATCTATCATTTGGCCCCCGACTGCATTCCCTTTCAGATCTGTTCAAACGGCAATGTGATGTGGTGTGTGTGTGGGTGGGTGGGTATGTGTGTTTTGAAATGCGCTTGAAAGAAAAAGTGTGGTCAAGTTAACAGGCTGAAGCCGGGCTAATTGGCTGGAGTGGGCAGTGTCACAGAGGTACAGCATTTCCCTGTGAAATCCCAGGCTGAGCAGCTTAAACAGAGAAGAGCTGGGAGTTTTGATTATGCCTGACCAAGAAACATCAGATGTCAAACACATCTCTGTTGTTTACATAATAACATATATGTACACTACCAGTCAAATGTTTGGGCACACCTACTAACTAATGGGTCTATCTTTTTTGAGTTGTAGACCTAAATTCAAAACTATGAAATAACACACGTAGGGTTATGTAGTTTTTACATAAAAATGTAAACAAAGCAAAATGTTTCATAAGGCTCTTCAAAGCCTGAACTCTGAATTTCACACCCTCGGCATTTTGTCAACCAACTTAAGTTAAACACTGACACTGGGGATAGTTTTCCAACAGTCCTAAAGGTGTTCCTACCAAGCAGCAACATTCAATATCAACCAACACAGAAGTTCCAAAACCTGCAGTACCTCGAACGTCCATTGGAGGCTGGCTCCAAGAGTGAGTCAATCTCCATAGAAACCCTTAGTTCTTCAGTGTCCCGCCGGCAGGACGGTTACCCCCTCCCCCACCTCCCTCCAACATTCTAAATCAATTGTATGCACCATATTACTGTGTAGCATAGTAATGTTATACACCATTTCAAAGCTTTGACTCTTGGGAATCCAAAAATGACAACTTTATTCATGTACAATCTGTGTAGTGCTTTACATTCTCAGTTTAATCTTATTATGTCTCAATTAAATTTGATCCAAAATGCCCCCCTCCCCCTCCTCTGCTTTTAGTGCTACCCTGACTTCTGGCTGCAGTGTAGCTGCAGCACAATAAGTAGATGGAACAGATTGGGTACTGAAATATTCACAATAATCCATAGAAATTGAATCTTCATGTTGTATTATCCAATATTAGTTGTACAGATGTATAGTCTATCTTTATACACACTCATTGAACCAACAAAGTAAATGCAAAAATAGAGACTTTTTTGTAATTATTCCATATTTTGTGTAGTCAGTCTATATTAAATCACCTGACATACAATCTAAATAGTCCACAAGAAACCTCAGTGTTACCTTTCATTTGAGACCAGGATTATGCTTCTACACAAAGGGGTTTATGTGCAGTAAGCATTTGATTGTCAGTATGCATTTTGGATAACAAAAAGTTCAATGGGGAGTTTCCATAGGCATTTTACAAAACGCATGAGCATATCCTGGCAAATAATGGTCTAAAACACTCATATTTTCATTCTATATTGATCTACTTTTGCACACAGCTTCACAAGACCTGGTGCTAGGGCTCAGTTTCTAAGGGATATCAAGTGACCTAGAGGGCTGAAATGTGGTCAGTACATCACACAGTTATTTTGACTACAGTTTCTGAGCTTTCTATAGAGGTCCAACATTTGATGGTAGGCCCCAAAAGAGGTGGGAACAATGCCCTTGTAAATAGGCACAGTGCAATTTCAGGCAAAAACTTGACATTTTTATTGAGATCCATGTGGTTAAAATGTCCAGCTACAGAAATGGATATACTTATAGCCTGATACGAAAAATGGTTTTGGACTTTAAAATTATGTTCCCTGTTCAAGACAACAGTGAACAGTTGTATCTCATCTCATTAAGCGGTAGATTCCATCGAAATTGCATTTAATATCCTATTGTGTCACGGCATGTGTTTGCACTTCTCTGCCTGCCTGCCACTGTTGATCAAAGTCAACTTTGCCAGGGAACGCACGGTACGTACCCAGCCAGTACCCCACATCTGCTCATTCACACGCTGTCACTACACATCTCACACATCTCTCGTGTGTCATTGCCCCCCCAACATTGCCTCTGTAGCGCTCTTCTACTGCTGGAGGTAGACTGTGATGTGGGATTTGTAGGTGTCACTGACTGCGTGTGTCATTGTGGACTGGTCCGGGGCCAGCTGGTGGAGGGGGAGTGGGCAGCTGAGTTGGCCATGGGTCAGGGTCCAGTGGGAACGAGTCATTGGCCCTGCTGCTGGTCAGACAACAGGATGGCAGAACATAATGGAATAAAAAGGACAACACAAACATCTCTGTGTGAGAGAGAAGCACACAAGAATGAAGCACACACACACACACACACACACACACACACACACACACACGAGCTGTTGCAGTACTGTATGATGCATGATGATCTGTCTGGTTTTTGTTTTTTTTTCCTTCAAATACTACTAACCACCAGTACAACTAGAAATGCTTTGGCAATACAAAGTGAATTGTTGTCATGCCAATAAAGCTCTATTGATTTCAATTAAATTGAATTGAGGGAGAGGGGATTGTTGTTAAATTCTCGAATGTCGAAAGGTTCCTGAAAAAAGGAAGTTACACAATGCTTTAATGAAACTGAGGGTCATTTATGAAAAGTTGAAAACCTAAACAAACCAAAACTAAGTATACGAGTCTATTTAATATTTTCGGGAGTTTCAACCCAGGTCCAATCTAAATTGGTGTACCCAGGGCATAAGTCACCCAATTTTGACACCTTGAGCCTGTAGCAGCCTGTGGATTTATCCCAGGATTTGGATTGGCTTTAAAGTAACACCACACACACACACACACACACTCTCTCTCTTTCTCTCTTCACTGTCCTGTCTCAATAAAGGCATAAACAAAAAAACAAAAACAGGAATCTGTGTGTACAAGGGCCAGTACTGTGAGCAGCTGTGGTGAGAGGTGTTGAGAAGGGTTATGATGCCAGTGCCACACCTATGCCACATACCTACACAGCCCACAGGCACATCTGTTTGATGAGAATGCCCTGGGTACGAAATCACACACACACACACACACAGTCAGACGTGTCATTGTAAACCATGGTCACACAGATGCTACTGAAAACACATACACACGTGTTGGGCAGTCACACTCTGTTCTTTTGGCCAATTTGGCAGCTGGACCTCAGTTGGCCTCGAATGTGCCTCAGTGGAGGCTGGAGCAGCCGTTCTTTTCACAGATACAGACACACACATACACACACATATATTTTCAGGCAGACGCCCTGACAGGGGAGGCCCACTGCAGGGCAGTCCCAGTTCCAGGTCACCGCTGTGGGGGAGGGCTGGTGCCAGCTGCCCCGTCTGTGACCGAGCTCCAGGCCCTGGCGTCGACGTTGACTGTTTGTTTTATTTTGATACAGGAGTGCGCATGTGTAGACTGCTTGTTGGTAACAGATGGTGACAGTCACAGAGTAGACAAGGTTTTGCTCACATGCCGACACGTGCGCTAGACTCTCAGGTTTGGGTCATTACGGCAGGCTTTCTCTCTGTCTCTTTCTACATTCATCTTCACTACCAGAGGCCTTTGGTTTGGGTTAGGAGTTTCAAACTCTTTTAGCCATGGAATTGATTCCAGTGATGTTTAACCCAATTTGCTGAAAAAGAGAGAGAGAGAGGGATTAGCAGTGAGATGGATAACTCTTTACAAGGAAAGATGGGACTGTGCAGCTTAGAGAAAGTAGGCCTAGATCATGCAGAGATGTGTGTGTGTGTGTGTGTGTGTGTGTGTGTGTTTTTGTGTGATTGGGTTCCCAGTATAAATTTGGTCCAGGTACACACTTAGAAGCGTAAGGTCTCGGAGCCGTCATGTCCTGTGGGGCAGCAGGGCTTTCAGGGGAACTGAGCAGAGTTAACCGCTTTCATCTCCCTCCTCAGGTCTCTCTCCTCTCTCTCTTTTTTTTTTCTCTCTCTCATTATCCCTATCATTGTCATTATCCCTATCCCTCTCACTCATTCACTTTCTCCATCATACTTTTTGTCAAATACATCCACCCCTCTCTCTCTCTCTCTCTCTCTCTCTCTCTCTCTCTCTCTCTCTCTCTCTCTCTCTCTCTCTCTTGCTCTCTCTGTCTCCCCCCCCCATCAACCTCTCTCTCTACTTTGTTCTCTGCCTGTGTGTTGTCAGTGCATCAGGTCAGGCTTTACATAATAGGCCTGGTTCATATGTAGGCTACATTCTCCCTTTAGATACAGTTGATCTAGCTGAGCTGATGTGTGCTCTCCTTGTACATTATTTACATTTACTCATTCAGCAAGCCTCTTATCCAGAGTGACCCACAGTACAGTAGAGAACCCGGTAGGCCTGCTTATCGCCTTCATTGCCTTTGTCCACCGTGGGAATCCAACCCACAACATTAATGGTGCCATTGATGTCAACAGTTGAGAAAGTGGAGCACATAGAGAAATAATGACTACTTTTACATGGACACAGTCGGAGTAAGAAATAATGCAGGAAAGTCCGGTCTTTATGTAGGTGCATACACCTTAATAGGAGCCTGATGTCCTATTGGAGTTTTTTGCAGTATTTTGTACTATGCACTGTAACATGATGGGGGATGTAAAATGATTATTCTATAAGCAACACATGTAAACACCGCAATTGAAAAATTGTCTTATTTAGAATAAGTTCAGTAGTCAATTTAGTCAAATTGTTGCCCATGTAAACATAGTGGTTACTTTTCTGTGTTTCTTACCAGGGCTCAGTTAACTATAGGCTATACGGTCCACTTTCTCAGCTGCTGGAATTGACACCAATGCCACCATTAAGGCTGTGGGTTTGATACAAATTACTGTATGGTCGTAAGTAGGCCTACAATGTGTGTGTGAGTGAGAGAGATTGAGAGGTGTGCATGTGTATGTGTATGTTTTGTCTCAGTGTGCTGGGCAGAGTGAGTCATTCTGCCTGCTGTAAGAAACACAGCCCTGGTCACTTGCTCTGCGCCTCCCCCGTGCCACCCAGCGCCCGGCTGGCTTACTGTGACCCAGCTCTGAGTTGTGACTGCTGCGGCCATCTGGGTACGAATGCAGATGCTGTGACCAGAGGACACCTGTCCAAGTCTCCTGCTGTGGTTGGTCACGTCAGAGTGGCATTAAAGAACAGGCTTCATCCCCTAGCACTAGCTGCTACTGTATCTCTGTCTGCACATCTATGGCATCTGTGTGTGCATAAAGCTTACAGTATGTGTTTGCATTGTATGTGCATGTCTCAATGTGTATGTTTGTGAGTGTGAGAAAAAGGGTTTATCTGCAGCATATCATTTTTGTTGCTTATTCTGTCCATCTAAAGCCCCTCCTCCGGTGGGCAAACGATTGCCCTCATGTTTATTCTGAGCCGGTCCCCCACTGAGCATGTTTCCTAAATCCTCCTCTCCTCCTCCTACCCTCCCTTACCCCATCTCCCCTGCTTCCGCTTGCTCTTTCTATTCCTCTTCATTGCCTTCCTTTTCCCCCCTCATCCCCCTGTTCTTCCTCCAGACCAGCAGCATCAGTGGCCCAGCTTGTGGGATTGTTTACATGTAGCTGATGGGCTGTAGCCGTTGCTCTGTTAGCAGTGTTGTGCTGTGGTCTGGGCCGTCCCTATGCTAACGTTAGGCAGCCTGCTACACTATACATCCACACATCCACATCTGTGTCCACTGCCTGCAGGGCCATTATATATACTGTACATACCTGATGGAGCGCTAACTCTTTCTCAGTCGATCACACTCTCACTCTTTTTCATTGTCTCTCTCTTCCTTGCACTGTCATCACACTCCTCATACCTCTTTCTCACACTCTCTCAAATCCCTCCTCTCCTTCTCTCTTCCTGTTCGACTTTGAAGATTATTTATTTCTCTCTCCTTATGCCATTGCCTTTCTCTCACTCTATACCTTTTCTTTGTAATAATTTCTGTATCCCTGTTTTTTTTTGTCCCCACTCTTCTGTTTTGCTTGATCTCCTGGTTTTACACCACCCCCCGCCCCCCTCCGTCTCTGTGAGCTGTTATGTAAGTGCTCCACCAGGGCCCTGTGCTGTGAACATGGGGCTGTGTTCATCCGAGCTGAGCACTGGGGACCCACGCTGACGCAGCACAGCACTGCTGTGACCTGGGGACCCCCACAGCGACCCACCTGGGGCTCACCCCCTCTCTCACCTCTCACTCATCTCTCACTCACCTGGGTAGCTCTCTCTCTCTCTCTCTTCTCTCTCTCTCTCTCTCTCTCTCTCTGTTCATGTGTGTGTCCTTAAGGGTTTGGGTCTACATTAAGTCATCTTGAGCTTTAGAATCTCCCCGCCAGAGGGTGAGGCTCTCCCCATCCACCCAGTTGATATTGACCTCAAACATGACCACCACACTTTCACAGCTGTATGGGCCTGGGCACACTGAAGCTCCACGGCAAGCTCAGCTGCAGCAGCAGCATCAGTAGTGAATGATGCGCTCATCTCTTCTCTCACGGTTCACTAGTCTCCAGAGTGATGCAGCCACTAAGCTGAGCTACATTAGTTAGAAGCAAACCTAACAGTTACATGCAGGTCTGTTAGTGTGTGTGTGTGTGTGTGTGTGTGTATGTCATGCCATGCAAGAGGTGGAGTGATGATGTAGGATGCAGTATGGAGCTTCTCCCTATGGAGAGTTGAAGTCACAGTGTGTTAAGCAGCGGAGATATTTTTGTGCTGTGTTCATGTTTTGTCGCTAAGTGACGTTTCCGGACGTGCGTTTAAAAATGTATGTGCAAAGGCTGAGATTCGGGAGTGAGAGAGAGAGTGTTTTGTGTGATAAACTGTGACAGCAATGGCTTCATCAGATGGGGACTTGTGTGTGTGTGTGTGTGTGTTTGTGGTATATTATTTTGTTCAAACAAATCTTGAGTGTTTTCTTCTTGTCTTGACATTGCAGGGTATCAAGCGACTGTCATGATGCTATGTTTGTATGTCTGGTGCATGTGTGTGTTCAAAAAGAGAAAGGAAAAGTTAGAGCATATCCTGCGTTTCACGTTTTTTTAAAGCTCAGTTAAGTTTCCACGCTACTTACTGTTCTCTCTCTTTCTCTTTCTGTCTCTCTTTCTCTCCCTTTCTCTCCCTTTCTTCTCTCTCACTCACTCCTCTCCATCTCCATCTAAACAAACACACACACATAGTGCCCTCCACATTAATTGGCACCACTGGTAAAGATGAGTACATTTATTCTGAGAAGGAAAAAAAATTGTTAATAAAAATTTAACAAAAAATGTAACAAAACACATAATTGTTTACACCCCAAGAAAATCTAACAAAATGCAACTATAGTAGCAGGGGAAAAAAACACTCTCAGGTGTTTGGTTTTATACCATAGAGCCTATTCCTATGCATTTGCCACCGGTCCAAGATAACACTTTACCCCATTCAATCCAGGCACTTCAATTCCCCTCGACCCCCTTCAATCCCCCCTTCAATCCAAGCACTAGGACTAGTTGGGCTATAAAGCTATGGCACTACTGACCACATAACAAAGATCAAATAAAGACCATACAGGACTATGCTGCATTCATACACAGTACAACTGCACCAAATTAAAGTATCATCCTAGTGGGGCTGAGCCAGATGACCAAAGAACACAGAAGAGGATTAACAGCACTGTAGCCAGGCCCTGGGAACGTGATGACCAGATCAGTCCATGGGGTGTGACTTGCCATTTGGCCACCTGGCCAAATAATGCCATTGTCTATTTATCTGGATGTAATCTTTCTGGTTTTTGCCAAACAGTCATTTTCAGAGTGGATGTATCACCTTATAAAACAATAGTTAAGAAAGTCAAATCAAATGGAACTGTTACAGACTGCCTGGAAAAAGTCTCATGTCTATCTTGGCCCTACGCTCAGAGAAGAAGGGGATTAGAGAGGGGAAACAGATTCCCTAAGGATCACTGTTGGAGAGGAGCAGATAGCAGTGTTGTAGTCAAGTCACTATGCCTCGAGTCTGAGTCCAGGTTCGAGTCCCCAGTGTTCAAGTCTGAGTCGAGTCCACTACTCATCCGAGACAAGTCCAAGTCGAGTCACTATTGATTATAGTCGAGTCCCTATTGATCAAGTCGAGTCCAAGTCCAGCACTAAAGTAAGCATAGCCTACATGTCGTTCCATTTTTTCCCATTGCAGATGAAATCCTTAAAAGCAAAACGGACAATCTTCTGTCTCCATGCAGGGGTGCCACCACTTGTGTGAAAGTAGTATTGCCAAATTTCTTGCCAAACCCAATGTGTTGTATTTATTATATCGGAGAGAATACCATACCAGCCATACCATAGCCTATAAGCCTACTCATTATAAATGAGCAATCCACATCCCAATCACACAGGCCATTAAGTCACATTATGCTGTTACTGATTGCTGACAATTGTACTCTGTAGGCAGTGTTGTAGAAGTTCATACTTCACAAGAGCTAGATGGACGTTGGAGTAGGCCTATTTTGTAAGAGCTAGTGTGGATCATAAAAGGGCCTCCCCCGGGCATTTAAAAAAAAAATTCTGGCTGTTAAATAGCCTACACAATTTTAGCGCAGTTTGGGAGGGACAGAAACAGGGCAGGGCCCGTCTTGGTAGCTTCTTTCTGACTCCCGTGACGTAAACACAGGCTACCTGCAACTGCATAATGTTATCATTTCACTGACACTATGGAGACATATTTCACGTCAACAATGGAGATGAAAACTAGCTTTCAGTTAAGGGAGATGCAGATCATCTGCCTAATTAATTTATTTGCGCAACAGGACACATTCTACGTTCATTTCAGCGAGATGAGTGAAATAAATGTTTTTTAAGCTGCCATCGCCATAGGCTACTACTATTTGCTACGATATTCATCTGTTAGAAATAGAACAAGTTGCTATTTCCTTTTTTTTCGTGCAGTGGATTAAGCTATCAAATCGCTTGTTTGAACAATAACAGTAATCCACTTCATTCGTGGTTTTAAATATAGTTGCTTCTGGCCTACCCAGAGAGGTTCAGTTTGTCAGTTTCACAGACACGTAGGCCTACATTGACATGCTACATGGACACTCTACTAGGCAATTTAATGTTATGCTTCTATATTTTATGACACCAAAATTAAGAAGTATGCTATATCTTGATTGGGGAAACTTTTAGTTTATTTTTCTTTCGATCCGATAATAGCCTGCTGCAAATTAACAGACAGAAGCACGGCAGGGCACGCCCCAAATGAAATTGAATGAATGGAACCTCGCTTCTCGCGTCAGTCAGGAAAAACACTGTTCACCAAGTCACGATGATCAGCTATTCAGCAGCATTGTGTGATGATGTTTAGCCTAGGTTGAGTGTAATCTTAGGTAATGTCATGTCATTTATGAGAACTAATATTGCCTGGCAATACTGCATTGACATGACGGCGGCCATGTCTCCAGGCATATTGGTGTTAAAGTTAACGTTAGTTTGCTTTGCATGTGAACATGACGTGAATTGCGAAGCAGTAGCCAGCATTCCCTTGCACTAAAATTAGCATTACAAATAATTTAGATATTAAAATCATATAGCAAATTATAGCCTAATGACATACTACAATTATAGCCTTATGATATATTACAAAAAAAAGTCGAGTCATCGCGAGTGTGAATGCACAAGTCCGAGTCCAAGTTTGAGTCATTCAGTGTCCAAGTCAAGTCACGAGTCTCCAAATTTAGCTAATGACTCGGACTCGAGTCCGAGTCTCGGACTTGAGTACTACAACACTGGCAGATAGAGGAACATATTGGGATCACTGTTGGAGAGATGCAGATAGAGGAGCATATTGGGCTCTTCAAAAACCACCCCCAAACCAAAGTGACCCCCACGGTAATTATTTTAAGGCATGTTATTTAAAAAAGCCTTTCTTGTCATTTAACATTATGTAGATGGCTTAAGTTGCTAAATGTTACCGGGACTTCGCTTGCGATTGTGTTCTATGGTCGGATGGAAATAAATATGGCTTTTTGACAACAAACATTCAAGGTGGGTTTGACATACATAGAAGAATGGCTACTGAAAAGCCTGCATTAAACTCCATGCCCAAGTCTAAAATAGTGGAGGATCTGTGATGTTCTGGGGCTGTTTTAATCAAAAAGTCCTGGGAACCTCATTAGAATTCATGGTCTCATGAACTCCATGAAATACTTGGGCATTTTTAAATCGAGACGCCTAGGCCCAGATTCAAAACGTGGGCCCAGATCAATGTAAATCCGGTTCACGGAACACAAAATCAAGTTTCTGTCATGGTTATCTCAGTTCTCAGATCTGATTTCCATAAGAGACCAGTGGGGTGAGCTTAAGAGGACAAACACCAGAGGGGACCTAGGAATCTGGACAATTCTGATATATATTGTGTATAGAGAAATGCTATCAAATCCCTTGTTTTTTAAATGATTAATCAGTCTTCTCCATGATCCTGTCTTCACACACACACACACACACACACACACACACTAGTACCAGTGGTAGCTAGCTCTCGGCAATGTGACCCGGAAACGTGACCCCATGGTCTCTGTAGCGATCAGCGGGGAGGGGCCTCATGAGATGATGGTGGCAGCCGTTGGAAACTGCTGAGCAGGAGGAAAGAAATGTTCCACTGGATACTCGGTTCTTTTTTCTCTCTCTCCTCTCCTTTCCTCTCCTTTCCTCCTCAGTCCCGATCCTGCCTCTCTCTCTCCGTCCTCATTCCCCTCCCTCTCTCTCTCCGTCCTCATTCCCCTCCCTCTCTGAGGTTTCGGGTTGCAGGGCCAACACAGACACACACACACACACACACACACAGACAGACACAGACACACACACACACACACACACACACTCGTCTCATGACCCCAACACACTTGTCCTCTCGAGAGCATGCTCAACTTGCAACTGCAGGGGATCCCACAGGACCCAGAGGCCAGTGTGTGTGTGTGTGTGTGTGTGTGTGTGTGTGTGTGTGTGTGTGTGTGTGTGTGTGTGTGTGTGTGTGTAGGAGTTGCACGGGTAGGTGCATGGAGGAGTGAGGGGAGTTGAGCGTAAACGAGCAGGGATAACTCATGCCTTCCCTGAGTGTGAAAAGTATGTGGTGTCGTTAAATGTCACAGGTTGCACAGAAGGGAGGAGGAAGGTGTGTGTGTCTGGGTGGTTGAGGTGACTGTGGAGGTTGTTTGTCTGTCCTCTGGAGGACAGACTGCTGCTTTACCCTTTTCACTGAGCTGTCAGGAAAGGCCGAGAAGAAATGCTGAACACTAACAAGCAAGAACAAGCCGAGCAACCTCTCTCTCTCTCTCTCTCTCTCTCTCTCTCTCTCTCTCTCTCTCAAACACACCCGCATACACACAACCTCTCTCTCGCTCTCTCTTAATCACACCCACATACACACAACCTCTCTCTCTCTCTCTTTCTTAAACACACCCGCATACACACAACCTATCTCTCTTTTTAAACCCTCTCTCACAAACCCCCCCCTCCAAACACAGATACACCAACCTCTCTCGCTCTCTCTTAATCACACCCACATACACACAACCTCTCTCTCTCTCTCTTTCTTAAACACACCCGCATACACACAACCTATCTCTTTCTCTCTCTCTTAAACCCACCCACATACACACAACCCCTCTCTCTCTCTTTTAAACACAACCGCATACACACAACCTCTCCATCTCTGTTTCGTCTCTCATTTCTAGTCACTCTCTGTGAGAGATACTGTGCTGTGACAGACACACTTGGGGATATCATGCAAAAATGTGGAGGGATTATGCATATATGTGTGTGTGTGTGAGAGAGAGAGAGAGACAGAGCAGAGATGGAAGCATGTTGGCACAGTGCTATTCAGATGCTCGTGTTTTTTAAGGCTGAGGGCATGTTTTACGGATGGATCAGGGAGTAATAGCTAGCACAAGTTACTGCAGCAGAGCTAAATTAAGCTCATCAGAATTACATTTCTCCTTTTAATCTACTGTCAAGCAGCACAAGAGGACACACAATGGTGTGTGTCTGTGTGTGTGTCAAAGAGAGAGGGGGGGAGGAGTATTTTGTTACATGGATATTTTTTTCTGCTGAGTCATTGGAAAGCAGGAAAAGCTGACTCACAACGGCCCATGTGAGCGAGCTCTGTATATCCTTCAGACACAGAAAAACTGATTGACAAACAAACATTTAGAAAGTCAAACAATGTGGACAGATAGACTTATGGATACAGCCACACAGGCACACACACCTACACACTTCACACAACACACAAGAGTCCTTATGTCTCTCTTCTTCACTACCTCTTCTCCCCAAAACAAATCTATTGAGTTTGCAGAAGCAATAAAGGAGAAGTCGTAAGCCATAATGCCCAAGCAGTAAGTGCAGTGTGTGTGTGTGTGTGTGTGTGTGTGTGTGTGTGTGTGTGTGTGTGTGTGGCCTCTGGTTGCATTGTGCAGGTCTAGGCCCCCTGATTTGTGTCTTATCTTGTTATTATGACTTTGTGTGTTTGATGCTGAGTAATGCCATTTATTCTTGTTTACATTCTGAATGCCAGGCAAGAGCTCAGCGCAAAGCCTGAATTCTGCTCCTTTTTCATACAAAAAATGGATCCATCCGTCTCAAGGCTCTGTCTATATCCATTTTAATGTTGAACATAAATGGGCTTTATTGACTCGACCGAACTGGACCGGACCACACTGGACCAGACTGCCCTGGCTCAGTCGGTCCCAGTGAAGAGCTTGTTGTTTAATTTCACATCTTTATAAAGACAAACGTCCAGCCCCTGTCACACATGCAACCATGACCTTTAACCCCACTGCATAGAGACTAGGTGGTGACCACACTACACATCAAACTGTTCATCAAACTACATTTTTTGTGTGTTTCATGCACAGTATATCTGAATGTATACCTAGAGAGAGAGAGTGAGTGTGTGAAAGGTACTTCAGTCACAAGAGAGGATGAAATCAAAGTCAAAGTCAAAGTCAGCTTTATTGTCAATTTCTTCACATGTTCCAGACATACAAAGAGATCGAAATTACGTTTCTCACTATCCCACGGTGAAGACAAGACATATTTTACCAATTTTAAGTCCACAGACAAACATAACATTCAAGTAAACAAAAAAGTAAGTAAATAAGTAAATAAGAGGGCACATATAATAATGAAAAAATAAGAGCAGCAAAATTTTGTTGAAATTGTGCATAGACAGTCAATAAAAAACTAGTGCAAAGTCAGGCCAATAAGAGGCTTGGGTAGTTCTGTTTGACCTGAGTAATGAAGAAAGTGGCATAGTGGTGCAAGTTATGTAAGAGCAGCAACACTTTACAACTTTACAACACCAAGTTGTAAAGTGTACAAGTGTGCAAGTGTTCAAGTGTGCAAGTGGGTAGTGCAGGCGGCCATTGTGGGTCCAATGTCCAGGATGTTATGTAGCTGAGGGGGTGGGGGGGAGGAGGGAGGGAGAGTTCAGCATCCTTACAGCTTGGTGTATGAAGCTGTTGGTGAGTCTGGTAGTGCGGGGGCGCAGACTTCTGTACCTCTTCCCAGAGGGCAGTAGATCAAACAGATTGTGAGCGGGGTGACTTGCATCACTCACAATTTTGGTCGCTTGGTGTGGGTGGGTGGTGAGGTGGGTGGTGTAAATGTCCTCCAGCTGTGTTCACTATGCTGCAGGGCTTTCCTGTTGTATTCAGTGCAGCTTCCGCCCCACACAGCGATACAGCTGGAGAGGATGCTCTCAATGGTGCCTCGGTAGAATGTGGTCATGATGGCTGGTGGAGCACTTGCTCGCCTGAGTTTTCGAGAGGAAGTACAGGCGGGCTGAGCTCTCTTAAGCCAGTGATGCAGTGTTGGTGGTCCAGGGAGGTCTTGGCTGATGTGCACCCCCAGGAATTTGGTGCTGCTCGCTCTCTCCACCACAGCACCTCTCGATGGTCAGTGGCAGGTGTTGGGTGTGACCTCTCCGAAGTCAACAACAATCTCTTTGGTCTTGCTGACGTTCAGCAGGAGATTGTTGTCCCTGCACCACGTGGTCAGATGGTCGACCTCCAACCTGTATTGAGTCTCAAATTAAGCCCTTGGTGATGAGACCCACCAGAGTTGTGTCGTCAGCAAATTTCACTATGTGATTGTTGCTGTAGGTTGCAGTGCAGTCATCGTCAGCGGGTGAAGAGCAGCCGGACTGAGCACGCAGCCTTGGGGGGGCCCCTGTGCTCAGTGTGATGCTGCTTGAGGTATTGTTGCCAAACACATTACTACTTGGGGCCTCTGACAGAGGAAGTCCAGTAGCCAGTTGCAGAGGTAGGTACTGAGTCCCAGTTTGTCGAGTTTGCAGATGAGTTGTTGTGGTATTATGGTGTTGAATGCAGAACTGAAGTCTATAAACAGCAATCTCACATATGAGTCTCTTTTTTTCCAGGTGGGTGAGGGCTGGGTGGAGGGCAGAGCAGATTGCATCCTCTGTAGACCGCTTGGCTCGGTATGCAAACTGGAAGGGGTCCAGGGTGGGGGGAGAATGGCTTTGATATGTGACATGACAAGCCGCTCAAAGCACTTCATGATGATGGGGTGTCAGTGCCACAGGGCGGTAGTCATTGAAGCAGGATGGAGCAGTTTTCTTGGCACAGGTATGATGGTGGCAGCTTTGAAACATGATGGGGACGATGGCTTGCTTCAGGGAAGTGTTAAAGATGTCTGTGAAGACATCCTTAAGCTCCCCCGCGCAGTCCTTCAGCGCCACGACCTGGGATGTTGTCTGGACCTGTTGCCTTATCGGTGTTGATAGCAGCAAGTGTCCTCTTCACGCTGTCGGCAGAGAGGCACAGGGGCTGCTCATGTAGAGGGGGATGGGTCTTCTGTGGGCAGGTGCTGTTTTGTGCTTCAAAGCGAGCAAAGAAGCGGTTCAGGTTGTTGAGCAGAGGGATGTTGCTCTCACAGCTCTGTGGCTGGGCTTGTAGTCCCGTGAGGGCCTGAATGCCCTGCCATAGGCTTTGTGAGTTCCTGCTGTCTTTGAAGTGGGTGGTTATCTTGTGAGTGTATTCCTTTTTTGCTTCCTTGATGCCACGGGACAGGTTGGCTCTCGCTGTTTTCATGCCAGCTTCATCCCCAGCTCTGTAGGCTTTGTCTCTGGCCCTCAGCAGCCTGAGGACATCCCCTGTCAGCCATGGCTTCCAGTTAGCCCGAGTGATGATGTCTTTTGTGTGGGTCACATCATCGATGCACTTGGTGATGTAAGAGGTTACAGTGTGGAGCTTTGTCCGTGTGTTTACACTTTTTAAAGATGAATTAAAGAGTAAATCTACAAAATCTCTTTCTTTGTCCTCTTCCTTTCCTTTACTCTTGTCACTTTCTCTCTCTCTCTCTCTCTCTCTCTCTGTCTCTCTCTCTGTGTCTCTCTCTCTCTCTGTCTCTCTCGCTCTCTCTGTACATCTGGTCCTGCACTCAGCAGTGTGTCAACGGATGGCTGTTGGAGCCATAGGTCAAACAGAGAGAGCGAGAGAGAGAGAGAGATAAAGAAAGAGAGAGAGATAAAGAAAGAGAGAGGGAGAGAGAGATAAAGAAAGAGAGGGAGGAACAATATGAAAATTGATTCCCCTTAAATCCCCTGACTGGGAGTTCTGCCAGAGCCACTGTCACTAGCTCCCCTCCCCTCCTCTCCCCTGTGTAGTCTTGTCCTCTCCTGCCTCAGATTAAAGTACAGTATTATTAAGACCACCGCAACCTCTCAGCACAGCCACACACACACACACACACACACACACACACACACACACACACACATACAGCCACACACCAACACACACACACACACACACACACACAAAGATCACTACAGACGTACAGACATATCCTTGAGCACACAGGTGCACATTCCTAAAGACACACACACACGGCACAGAGCATAAATCTACAAATACACGTACACATATATACACCTACACACGACACATGCGGACACACTCCCATGCGAGCAGCAAATGCAAGGCCACAGTCCGGCTCTACTCTACTTCATATGCTGGGGGAAGAGAGACGCCAGATTACCACTATCACCACCAGCCTCAGCAGCTGGATCACCCGGACCCAGATGTTTGCCCCCCCACACACACACACACACACATCCCGCTCTCATGCACCGCCCTCCTCCACCCACCCTGTATGTGTGGGTGTGGGTGTGTATGTGCAGGTAATAGAACAGCAAAAGCATTTCACTGAATGAGGGTTGAAAACAGGAAGGCAGATTATTTCCCCGCAGGCCTTTCCCACGCTGATGTCACTGGTGCGAGCAGCGACAGGAAGCTGCCTTAGGAGATACTCCCATGAGCCCCACCACTTTCACTTCATCACTCTCTCATCCCCTCTTTCTCTGTCTCTGAATCTCTCCTGGTCCCTTGTTCCTTCTCTCTCTCTCTCCCTCTCTCCCTCTTTCCCCCTCTCCCCTGCCTCTCCCCCTCCAGTATTCCCACAGAGACTCTGGGGGCTTCTTATGTAAGATGATGGAGAACGTAACGTGACAGTGTGGCCACTTATCAGCCATTATTGAAAGGCAATGGCTGAGATCACATCAAAGAGAGAGGAGCCGAAAGTGGAACTTTAACAATAGTTATATAACGGGTCAGGAGCACTTAACATGATATGTGTGTGTGTGTTTGTGTGTGTTCCCAGAGATCAATAGGCTTTATAATGGTTTGCTTATTGTCCATGGTATGTTTGTGTGTGTGTGTGTGTCTGTAAAGGATCCATGGTTTTTGTACTTGTTAGTGTGACATGCCTGCTATCTCAGAGGCCTCTGGCGGCTGACAGCAAGGTGTGTGTTTATGCACGCACAGAGATTCAGGGGTATTGTTTCTTAAAATGACCATGACAAGTCTGGTATTACAGAGTCCTGTGGGAACGGACTAATATGCGTGCGTGTTTGAGAGGCAGAGTGCATGAGTGAGTACTGTATACTTGGGTTTTGTAGTCTTTACCTGACAGGTCTGTTGTTTCAGAGTAATAAATCGCATAAATTCTTGCGATAGATGTCTTCAGACAATAAAACGTAATTTGGAAGGGAAATTGAAGAGAAGAGTTGCCCCTTGCCTTGGCCGTACAATGTAGGCTACTGTGCATACAATTTATTCATGAAATCGTTCAATATTACAACAATAAAAATAGCTTGTGTACTGTCTTAATTGAAACATGCTTCGCGCACAAATGATAGCCTAGGGCAAAGAGAATGGACATCTCAACATAAGGATACATTAGAAGAAAGAACTGATGCTGTGTTTTATGAGTGTGTGTGTGAGGGGGGTGTCTGTGTGTTCTGTTGTATCTTGCCACATTCTTCAAATCATCAACTTAGTTGCACACATCTGTATCTTGAATGTGTGTGTGTGTGTGTGTGTGTGTGTGTGTGTGTGTGTGTGTGTGTGTGTGTGTGTACAGTATGTGTGCCTGCCTGTCTGTCTGTCCTAGTGTGGTGAAAGTTATTGGGCGGCCACAGCACCAATCCCGACTGCTCTCTGTCAGGATTAGAGAGACGGACACACACACACACACACACACACAGACACAGACAGATATGCATGATGTAACTTTTTAAGCACTAATTTCACTGGCTCTGCTTTTCCCCCAATCTTACATTTTCCTGCGGACATTTCCTGATAACTGTCCGATACCCCTCCCCTCTGATAGTATGTGTGTGTGTGTGTGTCACACTTTTTGAAGGTTTTAATCTGGCCCCTAATGTTTTAGCAATGCCAACTTCTTTCTCTCCTCTACCTCTCTCCTTCTCCTCCCCTCCATCTCTCTCTCTCCCCCTCTCTCTCTTCCTCTCTCTCCCTCTCTCTGTCTCATGTTGAGTTGGTGCCTGTGAGTTGGTACTGTAGTGACGGTGGAGGAACCACACTGAGCCACTGAGACTTTCAGCATTAATAACCTTCTCTTACACACACATACACACACACACAGGGCTGCTGAGGTTCCCAGACGGGGACTCTGGGACCGAGGCTAAGGTTCCGCTGGGCTACCCTTTGCTCCCTCAGCTTACAGCACTGGCCTGCTCACTCCAGAACACTCCAGAACACAGCGAGAACCAGTTAGTATGAGGATTAAACATCTGATAACATCACCTCAGTTCAGTGTTTCCCATACATTGACTGACGGCTCACCACAATATCAACATTGACCACCACACAATGATTTTCTATGTTGTACTAATTTATTACATTACATTACATTACATTACATTTGGCTGACGCATTTTTAGCCAAAGCGACTAACAACATGGTAAAATGTTTAAGTTTTAGAGCAATTCTCAACAATTTTAGGACAATTTAAAAACATTAGAGTACAGTAAGAATAAGTGCATCAGTGAGTGCTGTTTTTAACAGTTACGTGTCAGTTTTAGACGGCTGGTGAGTGCTAGGATCAGCAAGACTTGTTGTTAGTGTTGCTATGAGAGGAGATGTTCTCTAAAGAGCTGGGTCTTCAGGAGTTTTTTGAAAATGAGAGGGATGTCCCTGCCATTGTAGGAACTGGCAGTGTGTTCCACCAACGAGGAAGAACAGATGAGAAAAAGTTTGGATTGGCCTGAGCGCGTACGGGTGGTAGAGCTAGACGTCGTTAGGTCTGAGGAGCAGCGGTCTGGAGGTAGAGTATGTCTGTATGAGGGCATTCAAGTAGGTGGGAGCAGAACCGAGACTACTTTGTAGGCAAGCGTTAGAGCCTTGAATTTGATCTGCGGGCCGCCATAGGTAGCCAGTGTAGCTGGATGAGCAGCGGGGTAACATGTGCCCTTTTGGGTTGGTTGTTGACCAGGCGCGCCGCCGCGTTCTGGATCATCTGAAGTGGTTTCACTTGCGCAGGCTGGGAGACCTGTCAGGAGGGCGTTGCAGTAGTCGAGTCGTGAGATGACTATTGCCTGAACCAGAAGTTGGGTAGCATCTTGAGTCAAGTAAGTCCTGATTTTCCGTATGTTGTAGAGTGCGAAACAGCATGACCGGGCGACTGAGGCAACATGGTCTGAGAAGTTTAGTTGGTTGTCGAGAACAACTCCTAGATTTCTTGCAGTCCTGGTAGGTGAAACAGACAAATTTGATGTTGATGTCATGGTGTATGGTAGGTTTAGCTGGGAGGACCAGCAGTTCAGTCTTTGAGAGGTTCAGCTGGAGGTGGTGCGCCTTCATCCATGTAGCTATGTCTGAGAGGCAATCCGAGATCCGTGCTGAAACCAAGGGGTCATCAGGTGGAAAGGACAGATGTGTGTCGTCTGCATAGCAGTGGTTTGAGAAGCCATGCGAACAGATAATCTGTCCCAAGGAGGTGGTGTAGATAGCAAAGAGAAGAAGGGCCCAGCACTGAGCCCTAGGGTACCCCTGTGGTGAGATGGTGAGGTGCAGATAGCTGACCGAGCCATGATGCGTTAAACGAGCGTCCTGTGAGGTAGGATTCAAACCAGGAGAGAGCAGAACCGGAGATTCCCATGTTAGCGAGTATAGAGAGAAGGATACGGTGATTAACCGTGTCAAAGGCAGCCGATAGGTCAAGCAGAATGAGTACTGATGACCGAGCGGTCGCCCTGGCTTCTTTTAAGGCTTCTGTTACAGACAGCAGAGCCGTTTCTGTAGAGTGGCCGCTTTTGAACCCAGACTGATTTGGATCCAGAAGGTTGTTCTGTGAAAGGAAGTCAGAGACCTGTTTAGAGACTGCTCGTTCAATGCCTTTGGATAGGAAAGGCAGGAGTGAGACAGGGCGGTAGTTCTCGACTTGAGCAGGGTTGAAAGAAGCAGAGAGAATACTGTAGGGTTGTCGAGGTTAGCACACTATAACATTACAGCTACTTGTCAGTATCAACTTCTAGTGCAAGGCAAGTATAACTAGACTTTTCATTTTATTGACTCCGACACAGAATGTTTGGTCAACACCCCCCCCTTTACCTACCACCACAAATACAATTCAATTCTGAAACACTGCAGTTAGTATGAGGATTAAACATCTGATTTGTAACATCACATCAGTTAGAGAGGACAACTGTGAAGCAGCTCTGGCCGTGTGTGTGTGTGTGTGTGTGTGTGTGTGTGTGTTTATGTTTATGTGTGTGCACGCTGTGCACCCTTGTGTATTTGTGTGTGTCAGTGCAGCCATTATGTCATTCTCCAGTGATTCACTGCCTTCACGCTTGCTCACAGCACAGGCTTCATCATCACCCAGCTGTTGTGAGTGGCCTTGCCTCTCTGTTGTCCGACTTTGAGAAGCCCAAGCTGGCATGAATGTGTCTGTCTGAATGTGACCGTCCGACGGACTGATGATTATTCCGTCTGCATGCCGGCCATCTCCACACCGCAGCCTGGTGTCCTGGTGCCTGCGGTCAGTCGGGCCCCGTCAGCACAGGTGGTGGGAGAGCGCTTTGTGTGAGCCTTCAGTGTGAGCCTGTCTGTCATCTGCACTGATCGCTGGCTGAATGTCGAAGTGCGCTGTGTATGTGAGTGCATATGATTGTATGCTTGTTTGTGTGCTTGCGTGTGCTTGATGTATGCATGTGTGTGTCTGGGCAGCAGTGTCAATGCGTGTATGTGCAGTATGTACACGCGCGTGTGTGTGTGTGTGTGTGTGTGTGTGTGTGTGTGTGTGTGTGTGTGTGTGTGTGTGTGTGCGTGTGCGTGCGCATTCTGTGTTCTGTATTCTGTACTCTGTACTAGAATGCGGTGCCCGCTGTAGTGGTTGATCTTACAGAGGGTCCCTGCAACCCTCACCCCTGCCCTGGCACCTGCTGTGTGACGTCATCAGTCCCGGCCCAGGTAGTGGCACGCAGGGGCGGTCAGATGGGCCGCCGACCTCATGGCTGCCCTTTGACCCCAACGCAGGCAGGGATCATGCTATGGCTTATCCTCAGAAGGCAAGGGGATTAGAGGGACCGAGCTGGGCAGGGGCCTTGTGGTGCCCAGAGGCTGCATTATGGTCTGGCTTTAAGTGTGTGTGTATGTGAGTGTATTCAATAGGTATTTTAACTAAAGAAAATGATTTCATGGCCACACACACACACACACACACACACACACACACACACACACACACACACACACACACACACACACACACACACACACACACACACACTAAGACATATGACTCCAGTGGTCCTTGCGTGTCGTTATATTTAGTATTAGATGTGTCATAAATACGTTTGTCTCCTTGCCGCCCTCCCATTTGCATTTTTCCCTTCTTTCTTTCATTCATTCTTTTTTCCCTTCTTTCTTTCATTCATTCTTTTTTCCCTTCTTTCTTTCATTCATTCTTTCTTCCCTTCTTTCTTTCTTTCATTCTCTACTGCAGTCACCCCAAATGATCTTCTCTTTTCTCTTCTCTTTTCCTCTCTCTTCTCCTGAGGCTTCCAGCGTTCCCAAAATCCCTCACTCTCCCTCTATCTGTCTATCTCTTCTAGCCCTCTGCCTCTCCCTTTATCTCTCTTCTCTCCTTCTGCCTCTCCCTCTATATCTCTATCCCTCGTCCTTTTTTCTGTCCGTTCCTGAGAAAAACAGATTTTGTTAAATAACTCTTTTAATCTCACAAATCTTCCCTCATAGCATGAGAGGACTTAGGGTTTTATCAGAAATTTGGCTGTGTGTGTGTGTGTGTGTGTGTGTGTGTGTGTGTGTGTGTGTGTGTGTGTGTGTGTGTGTGTGTGTGTGTGTGTGTGTGTGTGTGTGTGTGTGTGTGTGTGTGTGTACTGTATGCACCAGCATCTATACGTGTTAGTATGTTATGTGTTGTGTTTTGTAACCCATACATATTTGAAGGTATTTTGAATGTATTTTGCTGATGGAGATGAGATGTTTCTGTCTGTTCTAACGAGATTATGTGTCTGTGTGTGTAATGCCTTTGGGGTGTATCATTCCGTTTTGCATGTCTTATTACGCAATGCGGTCTGCTTTGGTCTTTACCCTATGCTTAGAGCTGATTTAGCGACAGGAGGTGTGTGTGTGTGTGTGTGTGTGTGTGTGTGTGTGTGTGTGTGTGTGTGTGTGTGTGTGTCCTTCTAGCAGACTGTCCTGCTGTGTTGCGTGGTTGACTTACATATTGGTATGTGTTTCTGAAACTGGTCCTTGTCTGCCATGCATCTGACTTTATTGTGTGCATGCAGTGGAAGGAATGAGGTAGAAGGGAGCCTGTGTGTGTGTGTGTGTGTGTGTGTGTGTGTGTGTGTGAGTAAGTGTGTGAGTGCAGATGAAGTCAGCTATGTGGGGATGCTCACCTCATCAGGTATGCACTCAGAGTTAGCTCTGCAGCAAATAATCTCTCACACACACTCAACCCCCCCCCACAAATACACAACCCCCCCCCCGCAGACCTACACATAATAGACAGACATGAGATTCCTTTCTCTCTCTCTCCAATCCCTTCTTGTGTCCTTCCGTTCCTTTTTTCCTCCTCCTTTGCTCTTCAGTTTTTTTTCTCTCTTAGTCCTTACTTCACCATCTTATATTATTTTCTGCAGTCACCCCAAACTCTAACCCCCCAAACACACACACACACTTCTCTCTCTCTCCTCCTAGCCCCAATCTCCCTCCCAGCTCTGCATCACTGCCAGAGGTCACCTCACCTCAATAAAACTGCACCATGCCTGCATCTCCCAGCTGAAGCTGAAAACTGCTCGGCACACATACACACACGCACACACACACATACACACTCAGTTCGACTACCCACCTCTAGCCTACCTCCCTCCTCTCTCTGCATAATGGAGTGGAGTGTGTGGGTACTAGGTGTGTGTGTGTGTGTGTGCTGTTGTGTGGGCATTAGAGGGGAGTATTGTGGAAGTTGGCACCGTATGTGTGTGTGTGTGTGTGTGTGTGTGTGTGTGTGTGTAGAATCTGTTGTGGGGGCACAGCTGTCCTTGAGTATCTTAGTGTATATGTCCATGTGTTGTTAACATCTTCCATGTGCATTCGTAAAGCACTTTCCCAGTCCCAGGGTTCCCAGGCCCTCTTGTGGTAGCCCCTCTCCCCTGACACACTGGCTCCTGATAGAGGGGCCCCCAACTTTATTTGACCTTCAGAAGAGCACCGCCCTGCTCTTAACTCATCTTTAGCTCTAACATGGCTCTTTGTGGTTAATTTCTAGATTGAGTGCGTGTGCGCACATAAAAGAGTGAGTGAGAGAGAGACTGTGTTATATATGGGTGTAACGGTTCATGTATTCGTATTGAACCGAAACGGTACGGGCGTAACGGTACGGTGCATGAATTTACACGGAGAATACACGGGATAAAAATACATACAACTCGTGCGGATTAATTAATGTCATGCGCAATTACTGTTAAGTAGCCTACCTTACAATAGTTACGGGAGTTCTTTAGCGACACCTAACGCTAATCTGTAGCCTCGCCTTAGCTCTGAAGCTCTGATTGGCGCCGATGTTTTTTTTTTTTGTCAGGTAGTCGGTTGAGTCAGTCAGTCAGAGATAGCAGCACTAAGGTGGCGACCCACAAGAGTTAGAGGATCCGCTGGTCTCTTTAAGATTGCAAGTTTGAGAACTTCAGTTACAGGCGAGCGAGAGAGTGGTGGATAAGATGAAACTGTGTGTCGGCGTTGTTCAGCAGTTGTTGGGTATGTGAGTGGAAATATAACATGCTACACATATTCAAAGCCAACACCCAGATGATAGGCTACCAATCACTGAAACGAGAAAAAAAAACTTCCCCTGCGCTTCACAAGCCTTTGGATACACATACAAATAGGGCCAAAACCTATGGCTTAAATTAAATGATTTCGTAATGACAGAAAGCTATGTAAATCGCTTGGTAATTACCTTTATGTTGGGGTAACAGTGTTTCCCACAGAATGGAATTCTATTTGTGGTGGTAGGTTTGCAGAATTAACTTGAATACAACAGTTTTTAACAAATTAGCGCAGATTAACCAGATTTAAGTACAATTTAGTACAACAGGAAAAATCATTGTGTGGTGGTCAATGTTGATATTGTGGTGGGCCGCCACAAATAAGTCAATGTATGGGAAACACTGGGTAACTTGTAACTTCTCACAGTCTGGACAGTAACAGAAAGTGTCAACGCTAACCAGGCTAATAAACAAACCATGCTACGGTGAGTTAACGTCGAAGGGCAAAGTCACATGACTTCTAGTGGTCTGTTTATGAAATGAAATGAGCAATTTCGTTTTTTACAAGAAGGCAAAATAGTGTGATATTTTCACAGTTAGTAGGCTAGATTATTACTGTACACACACTGAAAAATATTGAGGCAAATTGTAGACCCTTCCATATACAACTAGAATGTAATGCCAGAGGAATTACAATAGTGGATGGAAAGCTGCTGGCTTAATGTTGGTGGGGAAATTCCTGGAAAAAAACATTAAATCACTTAATGTTCGAGTTCATACAAACCCTCGTACCAAAAGACCTTGTGTGTCAAGGCGTTCTTGAGATATAACACTCAAGGTGTTTTTGACCTTGACATTTGACCTTTGACCTCCAACATCAATTCACTTAATCTTTGAATCCATACAAATACTCATACCAAATTTCAGGCATGTATGTCAAGGCATTCTTGAGATATCACACTCAGAGTGTTCATTGACTTGACCTCCAACATCAACTCACTTCATCTTTGAGTCCATACAAACACTTGTACCAAATTTGAAGCATATGCGTCAAACCATTCTGGAGATATAATGCGCAAAGTTTTATAGCTGATTGTCTTATTTTGTTTACAAGTTACACGAGTCTGGGTACTAATTGTACTGTTTAGCCTACATCTTACACACTTCAGGCTGTTGCAGATAGCTCAGGGAATAGACTGTATGACACTAGGTGGTACAGCCTGAGACATGGACAATAAAAAAAAAATTGCTTTCTGCATTTTTGTTTTGCTTTTCCCTCCATTATACCGAACTCGTACCGAACCGTGATGTCCGAACCGAGGTATGAACCGAACCGTGACTTCTGTGTACCGTTACACCCCTAGTGTTATAGTGACTGTGTTATATTGTTATAGTGACTGTGTTGTAGTGGCTGTGTTATAGTGACTGTGTTATAGTGGCTGTGTTATAGTGACTGTTATAGTAACTGTGTTATATTGTTATAGTGACTGTGTGATATTGTTATAGTGACTGTGTTATAGTGACTGTGTTATAGTGACTGTGTTATAGTGGATCATTGGTCTCACCCCACCTCTGCTCTGCTTCAGCTGAGGACAGATAAGCCTGGCTCACTCCGAAGGACAAAGACCCATCTGACTGTCCTTGTGATGCAGGGAGACAAGTATGTGTGTATGAGTGTGTCTGTGTGTGGGTGTGTGCAGGTAGGAGACTGGCTGCCTGCTTGTGTGGGTGTGTGTTGTGTGGGCGGGTGATGACTGCATGACATGTCAGAGTATTACCTATGCAGTGTGTGTGTGTGTGTGTGTGTGTGTGTGTGGGTGTATTAATTGCTGCCCCACACATGGATAGCTCAGCGCAGCCTCCTCATCCCTCTTCTCAGTGTCAGTAAAGCCCTGGTCACTCTGCAGTCTGCACCTGTGGCCTCTGTGCCTGTTCCCGCCCGACCGCTACAATCGAGCAACAACCTCACCCTGTGTAACAAAAAAACAAACACGATGTGTTTTGAATTTTCAGGAGTAGATGCTAAGGAGCAGATTCTGGTGTGCGGAGTCTGCGGACTCAACGTTCTTCTACATGTTTGTGCCTTCCTGTCCAGCACCCAAGTACTCAACGTTTTGGATGTGCGTGCTGCACCCTTGAACTCTTGCAGGTTCAGGAGTAGGACAGTGGGAGACTGTTGCTAGAGCACTATTATATGAAGGTCAGAACCATTTATTTAATTCATTCATGTTGAAACGTTGGAACATTAACAGCGAGCAACAAACAGTGTCTCAGGGCTGAAATGTGCCACACTTATCACTTGCAGGTAGACCAGACGTTGTTTTACATGGAGTGTCTGAGGATTTTCTTCTTCTCTTGTCCTTAGTCCTTACCTGTGCGATAGGAAGCAGGGCAGTGCCCCTGTTGATCTCTGTGGGTCAGTCTCTCGGAGGTTGTTGCAGAGGGCACTGCCAGAGCGGGCAAAATGGTGTGTGTGTGTGTGTGTGGGTGTGTGTGTGTGGGCAGCAGGATGGCGGGATGGCTGAGCCGGTTGGCACAAAGGGCGCGTTTTATCTCGGGCACAGACGCCATCACCACGGGAGGCTAATTGAAAACGTCCCCTGTGTGTCTGACGTTCCTCCCCTGTCCCAGTAAACCTCAGAGCGTTCTCACTCACACACACACACACACACACACACACACACACATACACACACACACACACCTACCTTAGGCAACAGTAGAAACACACACACACCTGTACATGCACACACACACACACACACCCATCTGCATACACACAAATACCTACATGTATGCGTACAAGCAGACACACACACACACACACACACACACACACATGCAGATGGACACAGACTGCCACAATCTTCCTCACTCACCAATACACTGAGACAGGTAACAGACGCTCACACACTGATATCACAGTTGCACCCTCATACATTTTCACATTCTCACATTTATATCACACACACACACACACACACACACACACACACACACACACACACACACACACACACACACACACTAACAGGGAGAGCATGGCAAGAGCGTGACATGCTGAAGAGAGTGACATTTGTTGCTGGCGAGTGGGCTTGCAGTGGCGAGTGGGCTGGCAGATGTGGGCCATATTTGGGCCTGCCCTGATGTGCTCTCAGCTTGGGTTTCCTGTGACCGCTGTTACGGTCACTTCCTGCTGTACTTTGCCTGAAGCACCACTTAGTGCTTTTAGCAGATAAATACAGATTACCAGGGGAGAGTAGCCTCTCTAAACAACATGTCACAAACAACAGCAACCAAAAGAGGGGAAATTAACCTCCATATTGGGGTGACGCGGTTAAGACTAGTCACAGCTAGGAACAGGCCACTCACAGTGAATATCAGTAAATATGAACAGAGAGAGAGAGAAAGAGAGAGAGGAAAGTTAATAAATGGAGGAATATGGAGGAGCTTGAATAGAGAGATTGAATGAATGAAGAGATGAATGAAGGAAGGATGGAGGGACAGAGGGAGTGAAGGAGAGAGTCAGTAAGGAGAGAAGTGGGGAGAGATGAAGGGATGAGATGATTGACAGCAGATGAGACAGGAGCAGTGGTGTGTGTGTGTGTGTGTGTGTGGGGGTAGTCTTCTGGTCTTCCATCAAGCTGTGATGTCTGGCAAGTACGCAGGTGGTTACTCTGGGGTGTGTGTGTTACATGGGTGGGAGGATGTTCGGGAGACTTCGTGTAAATTGAGAGGGGAGACAGACTCTGGCTTTTTTCCCTCATTCATTCATTGTTTTTGTCTCTGTTTCATTCTTTTTGTGTGTGTGTGTGTGTGTGTGAGTAATATCTGTAATTTACACTATGCTTGTTGGTAAGGCGTGACACCTGTTCTCATGATTAGCTGGCTGGAAATAAACCAACCTGACCTTGGCTATCATTGCCATCCAATCTTGTTTTATTATGTGAGCTTGTATGTATGTGCACACATGCATGTGTGTTTACGTTTGGATGTGCGTGTGTGTGTGTGTGTGTGTGTGGTAATACTGCTTGTATGTGAGTGGTGGGTGTGTGTACATACATGTGCTTATGTACATATATATATATGTGTGTGTGTGTGTGTGTGTGTGTGTGTGTGTGCGCGCATATGCATATGTGTGCCTGTTCCACTGTGCCTTGACCTCCATGAGTCCTGAGAGACAGTGGCAGCACCGGATATGAAAGTTGTTAGGAGCAGATCAGGTTCCAGCAGATCAATCCCCTCTGCCAGACGGACACCACAACACTGTTCTCAACTCTCTACCTCTGCCCACACACACACACACACACACACACACACACACACACACACACACACACACACACACACACACACACACACAGACCTCAGACACAGGAGAGTGTACAGAGTGTTCCATCAACAGACAGGCACACACTTGCTCCCACAAACCCACATGTAGACACACACACACACACACACACATACACACACACACACACACACACACACACACACACACACACACACACACACACACACACACACACACACACAGGCTTGCCTATAAGCTGGTTCAGTACAAGACCTGTTCCTGACTGTAATGCTGACATAACTCTCTAATCTAGCAGATCTGCAGAAGCCAGCCTAAAACATTAGACATTTTCGCCCCATATACTGTGTCTACAAATCTACCCAGCATTGCATGATAACGGTAGGCTACACCAGTCAGGCATCTGACAGAGCATTCACATATATAGATTTACTTAAAATGAGATGGGGAGGGAGCACAAATAGATATTTCCAGAATGTTCCCTACTATCCACAATATTATAGAATAACTCATCTACAAACATTAACAATCCACAGCGATTAGATCAAGCAAGATGACACTCCTTCACTCCTTCAATTAAAATGTTGTAGATAGTGAAATCAGTAGAAGCCCTTGTAGGATTATGAACACCGTTTTGATATCATTCGCTGTGTTTGTGTGTGTATTAGCAAACTCCCTTGAAGTGTGGCAGTAGCCTACTCCATTCCTTTGCCATCAAGTACCTTTTCTGTTTGACTAAAGTGTCTGCTGCTATTGCACTACTGCTGCTGCTGCTGCTACGAGCACATGGGCTCTGCTCACGCTAACAGCTCAGCCTTGTGTGGGCAGACAGGGGAAGGTGTTGCATCACCTCTTGTCAGTCTGTTCATCTAGTGGGGCTCATGTAATCATCCTTGCTCCTTGCTAGCGCCTCTGCTCATTTATTCCATTAGCATGCTACCTTGTAGGCTACCTTGGTGCAGGAATAACCTGAAACCTGCAGAGTTCAGATCAAAAGTTGAATAACTACTGTAAAAACACAAAGTGTTGTCCAGTAGTCTGCTGGCTATGCTATTTGTTTGCTTTAAACTCTTTGGATTGCATGAAATGTTATGCCGAATCAAGTAGCATTAGCATTACCTCTTCAGTTAGGGTGTTTATGCAATTTTCCCTGCTCCTCGCCAAAATAGCTTTCAGTGATATTTATTTCTCCTCTCTGCATGCTGGGTCATGACTTGGCCCAGACTGATTTGAGATCTGTGTTTTTTGTAGTGGAGTGGCCAGTAATCAGAGTTGATGTCTGTTTTTGAAGGACACCTTTATGCACATGCTGATACATGTAGTTTCATTGTGATGACAAAAAGGTGTGTGTGTGTGTGTAGTGTAGTGTGTGTGTGTGTGTGTGTGTGTGGCTGTACAAAAATGAGAAAATTTGAAGGACATACCAAATCAAAATGCCATTTTGCAACAGCCAGCAAGTCATCAGTCAGCATCAGCCCACCACCGTAAATATAACACTTGATGCAGTACCTGCACAGTAGCCTGACTCCTACAACCTCCATTTTGTTGACCTTTGCTGCATAACAGCTGCAGTCTCTTCTCCAGTATTTCACATTCTCCCTTGACAGTCAGTGCAACAAAACCACAAGGCTTAAAGGTCTTAAAGGACACTGTGCTGAAATTCAAGCATGGGCTGGGCCGCTTAAGATTTGAAAAAAAAAAAAAAAACAATAATACATACCTTCAAAAATGTCTGATAACTTCAGGCTTCAAGCCCTGAAATCATGTGCTATTCTTTTGTGGAATTCAGTTAAACTATTAGTTTCACTTGTATACATGTATACTATAGTTGACTGTAGTAGACCCTTCTAGTGGTGGTACAGGGCTTTTCTCTTGGCTCCTGGCAGCACATCAGCAGCAGATGCACACGCACACACACACACACACACACACACACACACACACACACACACACACACACACACACACACACACACACACACACACACACGGCCAGCCTGACTGACCTTGACCCACTATTCTACTGAGAGCTGAAGTAATCCATCAGAGGCTCGGCTGGCAAACACTCATTATAGGGAAACGCCTCTGTATCACACAAACACACACGCGCAACTGCACACATGCTCTCTCTCACACACAAACACAGACACGAGACAAACATAATCACAGTGAATGCTTGCAGTCATACCCATGCATATTGCATGTGAGAGTGCCTGCTTAATTGTGCACATAAACACACACACACACACACTATATGCATGCACATATATGCCGGTACACACACACACACTTACAGGGAAGTCCCTATATGTCTGTTAGAACATTAAGGTAACATTTACGATGTACAGTACTCACTCACTCACTCACTCACTCACTCACTCTCTCTCTCTCTCTCTCTCTCTCTCTCTCTCTCAAACACACACATACTCACACACACACACACACACATATTTATTATCAGGAGATGGAGGGAACCATTTCCATTGTCAGGCACGCATCCAATCACACAGACACTCTCCCTACCACACACACACACACACACACCACACAAAGCACAGCTGTCCGAGGGGGATTGTGTTGTTATATCTATGTCCTGGATCACAGAGACACAGAATGTCTTATTTTTGCTGCTTCACTGTGCCTCTCTGGACTCCTCCACCTATAGTTACCTACAGTGCCTGTGTCTTGCAGTGTCTGTCGTTGGTATCTCAGTGAGTCAATCAATCAATCATTTAATGTATCAGTCAATGTATCTATCTGTCTCTGTTTTTTGCATGCCTCAGTCAATAGATTGTTTAATCAATCAGCTAATTGGTTAATCAGTCTATCTGTCAGCTTATGTTATCTGTATGCCTATATTTTTCTATATCTTGTCCCTCCATTTCTCTGTGTGTCTATCAGTGTATCTGCTCTCTCTCTCTCTCTCTCTCTCTCTCTCTCTCTCTCTCTCTCTCTCTCTCTCTCTCTCTCTGCCGTTTTGAGTATGTAACACACTGGCTATGATTGGGGTTGCAGGAGGAACTGTATCAGGATGCCAGCAGACACAGCAAGGGCAAACCAGCTGTATGCTGCAACCCCCCCGGCCCTCTCCCTATCTGCACCTGATAACCCCCTCCACCCTGCACATGCACACACACACACACACACACACACTATGTCACTTCTACATCAGCGACACCACCTGCAATCCCCTCCATTCACCCGTCGACTTGCCTCTGCCAAAGACAGAAATGCTTTTCAAGAACCCAGGATGGGGTTGGAGGACAGTGGGTTTGGGGATGGGGGGGTCGGGTGGGGGCCGTGGGGTGCAAGTGGATTTATGCAACAGACTCACAATGAGTGGGACGCCATCGAACCAAACGGCTCCGCCGAGCATCGCGTCTTTAGTCTGTTTGTTAGTCAGACGCCCACTTGATCCCAGTTCCCTCCTTTTTAAATTTCGCTGGATGGAGAGAGAAATGCAGGGAAGGATGATGCGGTACAAACAGCAAAAGAAGAATATATTTTCCTCCTTCTCCTTCAGTGGTTTCTTATCACTCTCTTATCTGACAGCACACTCTCTCTCTCTCTCTCTCTCTCGCTCTCTCGCTATGTGTGTGTGTGTGAGACGATAGAAGAGCTCAACTGAAGACGCCCAGCAGCTTTGGCTCTCCGTGTACCATCACACAAAATGGCGCCTGTCCAAAGCCCTCCATCAGAGGGCCCATTTCAACAGCAGAATCTTAATTATTCACAGGCTAATTAGTGTGCAGTGGCGGTTGCGTAAGAGAGGTTGCGGATGGGGCAGGGCCCGAGCTGAAAGGAGAGGAAACTGCCAGTTAACGCACATCTTTTTTTCCCCCCCTTCTTTTTCTTCTTCCTCTCTCTCTTCCTCTCTCTTCCTCTTTCACTCCTCTCCTCTAGCGCAGCGTCTTGAAGTGGGGGAAAGAGAAAAGAAAGAGAAAATGAGAACGTTTGAGAAACGGTTAAGGAAAGACTCGGCTCTCCGCTCTGAATGAGCAAACGTCTGGAATGTGATGGCCAATGTGATGAAATGATTAAATACTTAATGAAGGAGTTTACTCATCTCTCTCTCTCTCTCCTTTAAATCTCCCTTGCTGATTCTCTTGGTTGGGTAGCAACAGTAGGCCAACACAAACACTAGGACAGTGATGTTTGTGTTGCTGGTTGCTGCTAGGTTATCGGAGCGTGCAGGGCGGGCTCCGGCCATGCTGAGATTTGGGAGTGTATGCTCTCATCTGGCTTGTCTGTAGTGATTACTCTGCGGTGGGTGTGTGTTGGCTTGGGCTGCTCTGGTATGTGTTCTGGGAGACCATATGGAGAATTAGGGCTGATAGGAGGATGGCAAAAGTGATGATGATGATGATGATAAAGATGTAGCCGCTATTGCCATCATGCGTCACTCTGTGTTTCTACATTTTGTTTGTTTGACAGAAAGACAGCAGACGGTAGTTGTCTAAGGCAGCCTTAACAGATTTACACACACACGCACACACACACACACATGGACCAACTGAAAGAGTAAAATATAAAGAGAAAGACAGAGAGGATAGTTGCTATGGAGACAGAGGAGAGATCATCCCACTCGTACAACTTTGTTTGCCAAACTTTTTTTTCCATGCTGTTAGCAGCTTTGGGTCGAGAATTCAGACAGCTTTCATCAGCGTGATTATGTTTGAAGGTCAAGTACAAACTTTGAGTGATAGCAAGATGATGACTATGATGATGCTGTCACAGCTGCTGAAGATAATAAGCAGCTACAGTATGTGTAATCAGATCCTGTACAACTGCATGATGTACTGAAAGTACTGGATGACAGTATAATGTTATTATGTTCTAAAACAGACTGCAGTATTGCATTATAACAGGACAATTCTTTTGTAGTATGGTGGTTTTGAGAAGTGGTATGTCAATCCCAGTGTATTATTTGCATAGCATCCTCAACATCACAAACTAAAGATTCCACGGTGAGTCAACTCGATGGCTTATGCAACCCTGCCAGAATATTAGTGTATTAGTTGCAGTGATGGGTGAATTTCCTGTGCTTGTCTGGTGGGGCTGAAGGTCTGTAACAGGATCAAACCAAAGGTGACTGCATGGTCGGGCGTCTACTGACACGGGATCAGACCAAAGGTGACTGGCATGGTCGGGCGTCTACTGACACGGGATCAGACCAAAGGTGACCGCATGGTCGGGCGTCTACTGACACGGGATCAGACCAAAGTGACCGCATGGTCGGGCGTCTACTGACACGGGATCAGACCAATGGTGACTGGCATGGCCTCGTCTACTGATGCCTGTGGCATTGCAGCTGATCGGTTGTCAGATGCGGCCTCACTCCCGGCTTGTCAGAATGAGGCGTCTGCGTCGGGGCGCCCCTCAGTCACAAAGGCTTAAGGGCCATTCACACCAATAACCAAGTAAAGTCTCTTCTTGTGGTAATGAATGTGATTGCTAAAATGTGATGGGTTCTGATTGGCTGTTAGCTTTTTATTGTTCTCAAAATTGGTCTGAAAGTGATCCCCAACGATATCGTTCTTCATGTCGTTATCGTTATAGTTTATGTGTGAATGTCGTCATTCATATTAACGAGAACAATATTTGTTATAGTTATCGTTATCGTTCTTGGTGTGAATGGCCCTTAAGTCAGCCACAAAGACAGTCTCAAGTTAGGGTTCTGTCCTCCCCCGTCCTTCCTCAAAACTCTCTCTCTTCCTCAAAACTCGCTTCTCCCCTGACAACTTTTGGAAGTCGGTCATTGATGGATACCTTCCTTTGGTCTTCGCTCTCAGACGTGACTCAGTTGATCAGCTTCTTTGGTACAGGCAAGTGGACAAAGGGACAGTGGCTGTCTGACTCAGTGGATCTGTGACGGTCGTTTTGGCCAGATATGCATCCGAGCCTGTCCATCTTCTGTGGCCAAAGAACAGAGTGACCTCTGTCTTGTCATTTAAATTCTGGTCTTGCACTCCTTTTTCAACTCCTGTTGGTGAGATCGCGATTGATGTTGACACACACACTGTATGCAGCACGGTCACACACACAAACACACACACACACACACACCCACACACGCACACAGATAGCTTCCGGCATCACCATGGCAACAGGACACTGTCATACTGTGGATTTTAGAGAAATGGAGCCCAACCCATCCCTACCACGAAAAACAACACTACCCCTGTGCATCCCTCTCAATGATTAGGGAATGAGAACTACCCCTCTGTATCTCTCTCATTGATGAGTGAATGAGAACTACCCCTCTGTATCGCTCTCATTGATGAGGGAATGAGAACTACCCCTCTGTATCTCTCTCATTGATGAGGAAATGAGAACTACCCCCTGCTTCAGTTCTAATGTTGAGGGAATGAGAACTACCCCTCTGTATCTCTCTCATTGATGAGGAAATGAGAACTACCCCCTGCTTCAGTTTCAATGTTGAGGGAATGAGAACTACCCCCTGTATCACTCTCAGTGATGAGGGAATGGTCAGAGGAAAACCTCTGATCTAGTCTGGTCCAAGTTGACCAGACAAGGAGTTTTCCTCTATTGTGGTTGTAGTTCTTAGTTGTATCCTCCATTCACAGATAGCAAGCAGTGCCACTTTGTCATAATGCAGTGATAGAGTTGAAGAGTTTTCTTGAAGGGCAGTGTGTATGTGTGCGTGTGCGTGTGTGTGTATGTGTGTGTGGGTGTGATCAGAGGAACTTCTGTTCGACTTGCAGTATGTCTCCCTGGCTGCTTCTCTTTGTCTCACTCTGTCTTTGACTCTCTTCTTTAATTCTTCTTTTTCTTTTTCATTTCATTCGCAACTCTCTGTGTCCAGCTTTGTTGGATAGTGCCATTCCAGTGTGTTCCTCCTAAAACAGGAAAACCTGACTTGCATAATTTTCCACGGAAAACTCCTAAAGGTTTCCAAAATCCAATATAGCAACGAATGGAAAACAGACAAAAAAAGAAAAACACAAAACTATGCCACTTGTGTCTAGTTTAGTCTGTCGTGAGGAGGTGTCTCTTAGCCACGGCAGTTGTGTAACAGTGCCAAGGACTCTGGGGAGAAAGATGTCCAGTGATGGAAAATAGAACCGAGGGGTGGAAAATGGAAGGGAGGGTGTCGCACTGGACTTTGCTGTTATGGTTGCCATGGATACGCTTTATGTAGGCCACCCCTCTTAAGACACACCTGTATGGAGGACCACAGGTGTCACTTAAATGGCAAATGAAGTTGTACACATTAAAGTTCTTTTAAGGCATTCTTTTTCAAATGATTTGCCAAATGGATTTGCCAAATGATTTGGCAAATGGATTTGGCAAATGATTTGGCAAATGGAAAAGCAAAAATATTCCTTTTTAAATCCCTATAAATTAGAGTATTTATTGATAATTTAATAATTGATTTACAAAATAGTTTTTGTAAATTATATTTTTTAATACTGTTTATAATGGCAAATCAACCAACTTCATTTGCCATTTAAGTGACACCTGTGGTCCTCCATACCCTAGGGGAAAGGTTGTCAGGAGTCAGTCGACCAGGCTGGCCCCAACAACCCCCCTAGTCTGTGGACAGGAGGGAAGGCTCTCAAGCCTGTGTCAGCTGGTCTGATGAGGCCTTGCTCTGATACTTCATTAGCAGGAGATGTGGGGTGGTCTGCAGCTGACCTCACAAGGCCTTAAGGTCATGGAAGCGAGCGCTCAGCATCGGCAGCCAATGGGAGACCAAGATGGTGGGAGATAGGAGACAGGGGGTGATCCAGTCCCTCACTCTCTCCTTCCTCTTTTTCTCTCTTTTTTTCTCCTCCTCACTTTTCTGTGTGCTCTTTATCCCCCTTTTCTCCGCCTATATTTTATGATTCAGTCTCTGTTGCTGTCTTTCCCCCATAGTCTTTGCACTCTGTTGTCTCTCCCTCTCTTTCTCTCTGTCTGTCCTTTCTCTCTATCCTTCTCCCCCCCCCCTTTTTCTCTTTCTCCTCTTGTCATTCTCTCCCTCCCATCTGTGTTTCCGTTGTGTGATTTTAAGGGACTTAAAAACCTATCTTACACACACACACACACACACACACACACACACACACACAGTGGAGGCATACCAGGGGTTCTGTGGCGTGTGTCCCCGCAAGTCTCGTGACCAGTGGCAGAGACTCATCATTTCCGTCAGCCAGAACACACATCGGTTTGGGGTGTTGAAGGGTCGGGGTGGGAGGAGCGCATGTGTTTGTATGTGTAGTTGGTAGCAGAGGGCTGAGTGACACCTCTAACTTAATTCCCATCTCTCCATCTACTCACATACACACACACACACACACACTCTCACACACACACACACACACACAATCCCCTCTCAATGGCCTTAGATAACAAGAGAGCCTTCAGTTCACCACTGGAAAATCAATTAAAGTTCACTGCCCCCTCCAGTCTGGGGGTTGGGAGAGTTTGTTGGGGGGGGTGGGGGGTTCATGGGGCGCCCCTGAGCTTATCACCCATGGGCTCACCACTCCTCTCTTTCCCTTCCACAAATGACTCGCTGTTGCCATGGAGGCAGGAAGCCTGGACAGCCCCACTGGACAGCCCCACACACACACACATGTGTAAAGGTCAGTGGTCAGGGCAGCGGGGGCAGCGGTGTGACGACAGCAGAGGGGCTATTCCCGTCCTGACAGCAGCGCTCAGGAATGGGGGCTCAGATGACGAGCCTGCAGACACACACATACACACACACAGGTTATACACACGCGCACACACACACACACTGCACAAACATACACATGCTACACTATGCATGCACACACACACCCACACACACACACACACACACACACACACACACACACACACACACACACACACACAGTACACACACACACACACACACACATACACAGAGACAAACACAAACGCACAGATGCTCAAACATGCATACAAACAAACACATACCCACACTGACTCAGTCATGTATGCATGCATACACTTATGCTGTCATACACACATGCATTCACACATCATATTTACACTCACATTTACATACACTCACTCATCATTACTCATTTTTGCATGTAGACACACACACACATTGTCCACACGCTGTACACACACTACACACGCACACTCTTACTTCACACACGCTCTCTGGCATTCCGGAGGCTCCCTCCCTTGCCGGCGTCAGCGGGAGAATCCGACGGAAACAATGTGAGGCGCGTGGAGACTGGGGCCAGCAGCATTCCTGCCCCTCAAGGGGGGGCAACACCAGGGGTGCAGGGGTGGGGGGGTTGAGGGTGAGGGCTTCAGAAATATCTGCCCCGCTTTCATCACTGCACTCCATCTCTCCAAAGCCACAACCCATACACACATGTACACACACGCACACACACACACACACACACACACACACACAACATCATCATCATCATCAAAACAGACAGACACACACACATTTCAATGTCGTTAACAAACTGTAAAATGCATATTATATTCTTACTGTATCAGATCAAAGGCATTTATTGTGGTGTTATCTGTTTTGTGGTTGATCATGTGTTGGGTGTTAGGTCAGAGGTGGAGATGAGTCGAGGTTGTTTACGCGTGTGTGTGTGTGTGTGTGTGGTGTGTCGCGTGTTGTGTGCTACTGTGTCTTCCTTGTAGGTTGGGTGCCATGGTGCTGCCTATGCCACACACCATAGCAACAACACCTCCACACACACACACGCGCGCACACACACATACACCCATCACCCATGCATTTATGTCCACATGGAGAAAAGTGGTGCAGGGACACATATTAAAGATGCAATACCAGTGTATCACTCAATAAGCATAATACTCAGTTCTTATGGGTATAAATAACAATGTTTCCGCCACGGCTGCCAATACACACACACACACGCACACACATAAAAAACATCAACCTCCCACCCAAACACAACCACTTACAGCCCACTTTAGAAATAGAAAGACACGTTTTGGCCACACAGGGCAGCAACCTTAACCGAGGACGAGACCCGTTCAGGCAGAACCTCCAAGTCAGGAACCGGCGTGCTCCGTCCCCAAGAGCTTTATGCGGAGCGTGAAATAGGAAAGTGGGAGTAGAGTGAGATCTCAGGTACGGCTTCCTGGTGGCCTTAAATAGAAAGGCCTCAGGTCTTTTAGCGGACCAGTGCTGTGATACAGGGATGGATTACTGCACGGGCCTACCGGGCCCAGGCCCAGGGGCCCAAGGGGTCAGGGGGCCCTGAAGCCCAAGACTTTGCATGGAATCATTGCCTCAATATCAACAAATCAGGATGGAGGCCGTAAATGTGATTGCATTTAGTATTGGCTATCCCCAAAATGCACCAGAATACAGGAAATCACATCAAACAAATTCAAAATTTTCTGGGGGAGGACCCCCAAACCCCCCCTCACATATATGCAACAATTAGTGGGGGGCTCTTAATACATCTGGGCCCAGGGGCCCGAAAGTTCATAATCCGCCCATGCTGTTCTCATCTCACAGGTACTCATCCAGAGGCACAAGCAGCCATGCAACGGCACGGCCCACTTGTCCTCGTATAGCAAATTGTGTAATGCCATTTCATCTGCGTGGCGCACACTCACAGCAGCCGGCTCTGCTCTGGCCCTGTTCTGGCCCTGTTCTGACCTCGTTCTGACACCGTTCTGGCCCTGTTCTGGCTCCGTTCTGACACCGTTCTGGCACCGTTCTGGCCCTGTTCTGGCTCCGTTCTGGCTCCGTTCTGGCTCTGATCCGTCTGGAAAGTAATTCACTGTTTGGTGTTTGCTGCGTTGCTCCCCTGCTTGTCCTCTCTGTGTGATTTAAATTCAGGGGTCATATTGAGAGAGGGTGTGGTGCCCTCTCCTACACACACACACAGACACACACACACACACACACACACTCTCTCTCTCTCTCACACACACACCTCCCCTTGTTAAGCATCTTGTTAAGATGGCGTGTTTAATTAGTCAGGGGTTGCAGGTGATAATGAGTGTTAGTCACTGTGTTTAAAAAAGTGCAGAAGCAGCAGGCTGTGTTACAGGAAACCTAGCGCCTCCTCCACTCCAGCTTCTTAAACTTCTCTTTCACCTCTCTCTCTCTCTCTCTCTCTCTCTCTCTCTCTCTTGATCTCTTTTGATCTCTCACTTTTCACTTTCTTTCCTTTTCTTTCTCTTACGTTGTCTCACTGTCACACATTTGATCTGGCTGTTTCCTCACTATTATTTTCTCACTCTTTTCCTTACACAGACACACACACATACAGTACTCACACACAGTGTCACAGGTGTGACTTGCTGTTTCTTTTTAATTATTTGAATTCTGAGACCTCACACTGTTATTTTTGGGCATCAGGTCTGTGAACTTTGGCCTCTCAACTGCTCTCTGCTGAAGAACTGGTATGTCTAGTTTCCTCTGTCTCCCCACTGTAGATCTAAATGCATTAAAAATCCTTTCCTGTCATCTTCAAATGATTTAGAGGAGAACCCTGTACAAGTGAACTTTTTCTTTGTCCAGGTTGTTGTTAAGTGGTATGTCAGACACAACCCACAGTCTGTTCACTGGCATTCGCCTGAAGAAGAGAGAAGTGATGTACAAAGTCAGAGGAGGTACTTCATCAATATTCATGACTTGTCAACTTAGTGCATTGAATTTAAATAATTTGTCATTAGTTTTGTTCTTGTATTCTTTTTTAGTCAGGTGTTTGTCTTTCACATAACCATGGCAACAGCACCGTTGCCTTAGGCACAGGTTCGGATCTGTGATTTAATCTCAAGGATTAATATATCCTCTCTGCTGCAGCTTTGTGCTAACTGTCACCTTGATTTGAAGAAGTCCTCTCCTCTCTCGTCTGTGTTTAAGTAGCTGTGCTGAGCGCAAGCTAAATTTGGAGATTAAAGACGAGCTCTCGGAAAGCAAACGCAGCGCAATAGCAGAGAAATACCTTTCTGCACACCATCTCCCAGACACATTTTCACACAAAGACATTCTGTAGGGTCCTCAGCTATACTTCCCTCACAGTCTTAAAATGGCTCCTCTCTCTCTCTCTCTCTCTCTCTCTCTCTCTCTCTCTCTCGTTATCTTTATCTCTGTGTGCTTTTCTTTCTCTGTCTGCCCCTCTCCCTGCTTCTCTCTCTGTCTCAAGCCTTAAACCTCCTGAGCCTCTCTTATCCCGAGTGTCCTTCAGTGTGTGTTAATGTGAAATTCAGTATCACTGTGGACTTTTCAGTTTAGTATTACATATTACACAAGACGGGCTTCAGTGATGCCAATGTGCTATCCCCCTGTATCATAAGGTGCTTTTCATTCTAACCCACCATGAAAGTAAATGTTACTACTACAAGTGAGTATTAGACAAGTAAAGTGTCCACCTGTTTGTGAAGTAGTGTAGTGTTTAAAAGGTTTAAGTTGTGTAGTGTTTTAAAGGTACATGATGTAAAGTAAGGGTCAGAGCTTTCCTGTCTCTTCTTGTCAGTTTCCTGTCTTTCCTGAGAGTGGCCTGTCAGAGAGTCTGTCAGGGATCCCTGTGGCGTTGCCTTTTCCCTTCTCCGTCTTCATTAATCACTGCCATGCGGGCGCGGGCACGGACTCCAGGGACAACCTGGCAACCCCTGTCACGGGCGGGCGTGACAAAGGCCGCAGTGGGGCTTAATTGAAAATCCGATTTTTAGATCATCGATCATTGTAAGCCGCTGTAGAGCATCTGGGCTGTCGATGATGCCGCATTCATTACTCGGGATCCTCTGCGAAAGGACCGTGGTCACAGTGCTGTGTGTGTGTGTGTGTGTGTGTGTGTGTGTGTGTGTGTGTGTGTGTGTGTGTGTGTGTGTGTGTGTGTGTCTGTGGTCCTGAGTAGCCATTTTTCTAATTTGGCTCCTGGATGCTGGCGAGCTGCCCGTAGTAGAGGACATAACTGAAGGTCTGGCCGCGGCCTGGGCTGGACTGCAGGGCTGGCACAGGTTTGTGGTGTGTACTGTGCAAGGGCTTAAACTGCGTCCCACAGACAAGCCTCCAGCACCCTCTTGCACCCTCTCCCTCCTCCTAAGCACCCTGTGCTGGACTGTTCCTCTGCCACAGACACCCAGAGTCTATTCTCAAGGAGCAGTAATTATGCTTTGTGAAATGTTCATGCTCAAGAGGGGGGGTGGGGGCAGATGCCACACAAGGAGCCCTCATTGATTGGCAGGCCAGTTAGCCGTCCACTCATCCAAAAGTGACCAGAGTTCATGGAAGGCTCAGATTAATAGCAGATCATGTTGATGCAGTCAGTCTTCCCCATTCGTCTCAGCATAAACACAAGAGTCAGGATGTCAGGGTCAATTTAAGAGCTCGAGTGTTTTTCATGGTAACAGGAAAACAGTTTGTTCCTTCAGATTCAGGCACTCTCTCGTGTTTTCTCATGATGTGTGCTCGCCTGTGTGTGTGTGCCAAAGATGACCCATTCTAATTTTACTGAGGATAACACACCCAGGCCTTAGTTCTCTGACCTCAGGTTTGTGGTCAGCTAGTTATGGATCAGATCAGGGGTCTTGTTCTTGCTTTGCTACTTCCTTTTTTCTCAAATGTCCAGCACCTAATTGGAGGGTTTCCTAGTCCCTGGTCTCCTCTGTCCAAATGCCCTACAGTACAGGCCCTCTTACATACAGAGAACAACCAGGGTTTTACGGCTCAGCATTTTAGTAGTAGTTTGTTTGGTTTGCTCCAGAAGGTAGATCATCAGAAATACAAATGTGTAATTAGAAATATCGTTTTTTTCTCTCCACTCGATCCAGGAGCCACAGAGATATAATAATTGTAAATCTTCATACTTGAATAGCTATCATTTAATTATTACAGACTGTGGTTAAACTATCCCCCCTCACTCCCATTTCTGAGTTTTGGCCTGAGATACCTGTGCAGGTGTGCATGTGTGTCGAAGTGACTGGGTCTCCTCAAGCGTGTCCTGTCGGTTGTGTTGGGCAGGTTGTGGGAACAGCTCCATGAGTGTGGACATGTACCGGGCCGGCTTCAGCTCCATCACCAACATCGACTACTCCTCGGTCTGCATCGACACCATGGCGCAGCGCCACACCGACTGTGCGGGCATGAGCTGGCTCTGCATGGACGCGCGGCGGCTGGACTTTGCCGACGGCTCGTTCGACGTGGTGCTGGAGAAAGGCACGCTGGACGCCATGCTTGTGGACGAGAAGGACCCCTGGCGGGTGTCCGAGGAGACCGCCCGAATGATGCACCAGGTCCTGAAAGAGGTGAGAGGAAGTGTGTGTGTGTGTGTGTGTGTGTGTGTGTGTGTGTGTTTCTCTGCCTGTCTGAGTGTGTGTATGTGTGTGTTCTTTAACCAACATTGGAGGGGGACAAGGCAATCTAGATAATCTAGATTTCCTCACTCATAGGCAAATCTTCACTTTTATTGCATTTGTGCAAATCGGTCACTATCAGTTCTTCTAGATTTCAGTAAAGCTATAACTAAAACCCCCTTTTATCTTTGTCTTTAGCCATTGTCATTTAGCACACCACTATAATAGCATGCAGGATTACACTTTGCTCCAGATGTGGGATTATCCTAAATGGTCCTGCTGGTTTGTGGTGCTGGATTATGACCATGAGAATGTGCTCCTATGCTTTGCTACTGATCCCTTTTCATTTGTCTGTGAGCATACGTCTGTCATCTAACTCAGGTCCCTCAAACAAAGCAATCAGTAGTGTTGTGTTTCTGTTTGGACGTTCGTTAATCTCCACTGAAGGAGACATATTTCCAAATTTTATTTTATATTGTCATATATACCGGTATATATATGTGTGTATATGACAAAATAGAATTGGAACGAACTTCCAACCAGAAACAGAACACTACTGATATATACATATTTCCGGACTCATTTAAAAGCTAGAAGAGTTTTCGTGGTTTCCTGGGCCATTTATCCAAATCTAATGGTGAGGTAGCAGGTGAAGCAGATCTGTCTGGGCCATTTTGTGGGCCCTCAGTGGACAGGGAGATCTCCAGGCCTGGCTTCAGACTCGGCCGGCCCTCCAGCCGTCAGGCGGCCGCCAGGGCAGATCACTGGTGGGAAAAAGAGCATCAGCGGCGTGGCTAATCCAGCCGGACGGCCTCACTTGTTCCATGGAAAAAGGAGAGCAGAGCCAGAGGATGGGAGGGAGAGGGAGCACACACACATACACATACACACAAACACACACACACACACACACACACACACACGTACACACACACATACACATGTATACACACGCACGTGAACACACACACACACACACACACACACACATACAGACACACACACACACACACACAACAGGGGTAATTATGTGGAAAGGGTCTGAGGCTCCGTGAGGGCGTGCTGTGTGTTGATTTAAGGGGCGTGGGGGGAGATTGTGATATTGCTTTGGTTTCTAATTGCACCCCGGTGCCACACGGAAAGCATCAGATTTAAACAGACTAATTGTTTGTGTATGTGCCTGTACACTTTTTTTGTGTGTATTTGTTTGTTTGTTTGTTTGTTTGTGTGTGTGTGTGTGTGTGCGTGCCTCCCTCATGTGCTAGCATGTGTGTGTATTTAGTGATGGGGAGGGAGTTATCTTATAACGGTGAGATGTAATTGTCTACCCCCCCTCCACTCCCCCACCACCAGCATTCGGAACATTCATCAGCCAATCAATAAGTCCCCAGCCTAAATAAATGATATCTCTGACAATGGCAGAGGCTAGGGAACACGACACCCTTTTGTATGCTTTATAAAACAGCCCACAGGATCAGGCTTCAGCTAGTGGCTGATTGGCACTCTGTTCCAGAACTGCTTAAGCGACAGGAGGGTCAGGTTCACGATCACACACACACACACACACACACACACACACACACACACACACACACACACACACACACACACACACACACACACACACACACACACACACAAAAACATGACAAAAACATGCGTGCGCACACACACACACACACACGCACACATTTGTAAAAGCACAGAGCCACCTGGTAATACATTTATGCAGTGCATTTGCTTGAGAGACATTTTTGCACATACTCATCACGTACCACAAGCTTTCAAAAATAAATTGAGCAGCACAATCCCCTTTAAAAACAAATGCTGAGCAGGAATGAGGTTTCTGATTGGCTCTGACTCTGCTTCCTCAATAAGAATACCAGAAGCTCTTTCCCCTTTACCAGCAAGGAAAGAACCAAGAGGTTATTGTGAGGACTTGAAAGAAAGAAAAAAAAAACTTTGTGTGTGTATGCGTGCGGGTGTGTGTGCATGCACGTGTTTGTGTGTGTGTGTCAGTGAGCATTTATTTGTTTTCTCTAGGCTTTTTGCTATATGAAGCGACAGTTGGTGTATTAAGATGGGATGAGGGCTCTGGTACTGCGAAACAGATGGAGAGAATAGTCATCTTCTCTCTCTCTGTCTCTCTCTCTCTCTCTCTGTTCTCCTGAAAACTTAATCAAAACTTCCCTTATTCCTCTGAGGTATCAAGTGGTAGATCTCTTTACCACTCATTTTCCCTCCCTTCCTCCCTCTTCTTTTTCCTCTTTAATTCCTTCATATTGAACCTTGGAGACTGCTACTCGCTAACTAGCCTGCATGTCAGATGCAGTGATGTCTCCTTCCAGCGTGTTGAAGGCCAATGACAGTGCAGCACCGTTGAATGGCAATCACTGAGATAGATACTGAGATGGATGGATAGATAGATGGATAGATAGATAGATAGATAGATAGATAGATAGATAGATAGATCTGTGTGCATGGTAAGGTGCTCTAAGAGAGTGAGTGTCATGGTGAAGGTGCAAAACGTAGTCCAACAGTGCAAGAATAAGGTCTAGAGACCAGCATAAATAAATATGGACAAACAAGGGAGTAGAGGTCTGCACTCCCGCAGTAGACCCGCGGGACCCGACGCAAAAGAGTGCGGCGCGGGACAAGTTTTGAAAGCTCTTTGTGGGAGCCGGCGGGATGAGAGAGGTGCGTTAGGTGGGTCTTGGGACAAACCGATGATTCACTGCACTCCCATAAAATTAAATATGTGCGTAAAATTAAATATGGAAATGATTAAAGTAGTGTTCATAACTATAGTTCAGCTGGATGTTCTGTTAGGCAGCATTAAAAAACGGGGTTTAAGCATAACTGATGGATAGCAGGCCTATAGCCTATATTGTCGTTTACTTGGGTTCAATTTGTTTCTGCTGCTCATTGTCAAAACTCAAAATCGAAAGCATGACAGAGGAAGAGGGCATAAGGCTAGGCCTACTTCAGTTGTTAGCTTATTCAGAACCAAGAAACTGACATCTGGAGTGTGTGTGCTCCTTTCGTGAGACAGAAAGAAAAGCTGAATAGGCTATCCCTCCTGCATGCGGGCTTTAGCGGGCAGGAGCGGGACATCATGTTACAGATGCGGGCAGGAGCGGGACTAAAAATGACACATTAATGCAGGAGCGGGCGGGAGCGGGCAGGCGCGGGACTGATTTTTCAGACCTCTACAAGAGAGTAATGTATAATGTAGACAAGGTAGTATGAAAACTATATCAGTGCAAGAATAGGTTGAGGTAATAGGGTTACAGCCATTCAGTATTGTAGCACAACAGTAGTACAACAAAAAACACAACAAAACATTAGGCTGTGGACAGTAGTAAAACAGTAGTAAAACAATAGTGGACAGTCAGTACCCAAACATGGAGAGGGTGGAGAGGCAGACAGACTATGCAGAGAAGTCTATCTCTCCTCTTCCCTTTAGTGAAGCATTGAACAGTTCAATGGACCTGGGGACAAATGACTTCCTCAGCCTGTCAGTTGTGCATGGCAGTGGGCGAAGTCTCCAGCTGATCAAGCTCTTTTGCTTTATAATAGTGCAGTGGAGTGGATGACATTCTTTGTCCAAGATGTTGATTAGTTTGCTCAGGGTCCTTTTATCTGATATTGAAGTGATGCACTCCAGTTTGGCTCCCACGATAGAGCCAGCTTTCCTTACTAGCCTGTCTAGTCGCCCAGCATCCTTCTTCTTTGTGCTTCCTCCCCAGCATACCACAGCATAGAAGAGGACGCTGGCAACAACAGACTGGTAAAACATCCTGAGGAGCTTACTGCAGACATTGAAGGACCGCAGCCTCCTCAGGAAGTACAGCCTGCTCTGCCCTTTCTTGTAGAGTGCTTCGGTATTTGCTGACCAGTCCAGTTTATTGTCCAGTTGTAAGCCCAGATACTTGTAGGTATTTGCCACCTCCACATTGACCCTATCAATGGAGACTGGTAGCAGAGCAGGCTTAGACCTGCGGAAATCCACCACCATCTCCTTGGTCTTCGAAGTGTTGAGTTGGAGGTGGTTGAGTTTGCACCACTGCACAAAGTTCTCCACCAGGCTTCTGTATTCATCCTCCTGCCCATCCCTGACACACCCCACAATTGCAGTATCATCCGAAAACTTCTGCATGTGGCATGACTCCGTATTGTAGCAGAAGGCAGATGTGTAGAGGGTGAACAGGACGTTTCTGTAGGTAGATGTGCTAATGGACAGGAACATGCTGAGTTCTAAGGGGAAGAACAGTATGTGTTCAGTGTCTAATAACAGTGTGTGTTCAGTGTCTAAGAAAAGTGTGTGTTCAGTGTCTAATAACTGTGTGTTCGTGTCTAAGAACAGTGTGTGCTCTACTCTAAAGCCCCTAGGTGCTCCATCCATATACAGTTGGAATTGCAAACGTTTGAACACTCCATGTGTAATTATTAGAGTAACTCAGTTAGTATGAAGTGTGCAACAGTGTGTGTGTGTGTGTGTGTGTTTGGTGTGAGCCTTGCAAGACTCTCAGTCAGTTATTATGACCACCGCGCAGCGAAGCAGCGGTCATATAGGTTTAGTCAGATTTTTTTTTTTTTCTTTTTCGCATGTCCAAATTTCCGTCAAGGATTCCCGGGACACTGAAAGACCGGGGTACACGAAACTTGGTGGGCATGTAACCCCACATGGATAGCATGGAACCATCGTTTTTCGTTTTGATTTGTAGCCCCCCTGCTGGACTGGACCCCCCGGAAGGAGGGTAGGGCAGACACAGTTTTCTGTGAATATCTCGAGAACCGTGGGGTTTAGGAGGACCATTTTTTTTTTGTATGTTGATCTCAAGGGGCCATGTCAACCCATTCCATAAACACTCATTTCATGTATAGCGCCACCTAGTAAAAAACAAAAAAGTAAAAATGAGGTGTTGTAATCACAGGTATCTGTGACCTAACATAGTCAAAACTGCACAAAATTGGAAGTGTAAGATCATTATGACACCCTCTGAATGCACACCATGTTTTGTGGAATTCCGTTCATGGGGGGCCACACAATAAATTAATTTATGTTACTATACACCAACTGGCCTGTAGGTGGCCGGAGACAGTATTCTGTGAATATCTCGAGAACCGTAGGGCCTAGGAGGTCCACCTTTTTTTGTATGTTGGTCTTAAGGGGGCATGTCAACCCATCCCATTCCCACTTATTTCATGTATAGAGCCACCTAGTTAAAAATTAAAAAGCAAAAAATTAGGTGTTTTCATCACAATATCTCTGGCTGACATGGTCAAAACTGCACAAATTTGAAATTATGACACCTTCCGAATGCATGCCAAGTTTTGTGAACTTTCGTTCATGGGGGGCCTTACAATAAAATGATTTATGTGTACATTTAGTGACCGTACACCAACAAGGTTCCTGGGACACTGAAAGACCGGGTACACCACGAAACTTGGTGGGCATGTAACCCCACGGAACCATCGTTTTTTCGTTTTGATCTGTAGCCCCCAGCTGGACTGGACCCCGAAAGGAGGGTAGGGCAGACACAGTTTTCTGTGAATATCTTGAGAACCGTGGGGCCTAGGATGACCAATTTTTTTTTCTGTTTGCCTCCAGGGTCATGTTAACCCATTCCATGTGCTCACATGTGCATAAACAGATACACTGCGCACACACATACATTCACAGTAATCATATCATTATGACATATACTCACACAGTAGACATATACATGCATGCACATGCACAAACACACATCACAGACAAACACACAAGCCCTGCCTTTTACACACACACACACACACACATAAACATAAGCGTTGTGCGCACACATGCATGAACAGGCAAGATGGGGTGGGGTTGTATAAAATGAATTTTACATGTGAAATCTATGAACTAATCATGTTTTGGTACTTGTTGTCTAGCACAGCGGTCCCAACCACCGGACGCGCGGGACATTCCCTAACCGGGCGTAGCCTCGACATGAGTTTAAAAAAATGCATGCGAACTAAACTAAATTTAATTCGCCAATAATGTCACTTTTTTTACATGGCATAGGTCTATATGCAGTTGTTTGATTGCCGCATGTTTGCATTTTGCAAGGTCTATTTTATTACGTCTGTCTGTCCCGCCTTCAACACTTTTACATATTGCCTTCAGCTGCGCCAGCCTCAGGTCAGCTCACTTCACTTGATCAGTTCTTGGCGAGCGGTAGTGTCACCGCGAAGTTAAGCTAAACTGCTAGAATGAGCAACAAAAACAAGCATCTTTAGCAGGTCACTGGCCAGAGTGTTTTGAGTTGCGAGAGCCGCTGCAGAGATTTCTTACAGAAAAAAATCACCGTTAGCTGCACATTTTAGTGATGAGGACTGGGTGTCAAAACTTCGCTTACCTGTGTGACATATTCCGGGTTGCTTAATCACCTCAACCTGTCACTCCAGGGGAGAATGGCGACTGTCTTTAAACTGGCAGATAAAGTAAAGCTGCATTTAAAAGCAAGCTTGATTTGTGGGGACGACGAGTGGACGGGGTGTATTTGATATGTTCCAAACAGTAGTGGGGGTTTTGGGAGAGACTGAGGCAGGGCCCTTTCTCTTGCAGCTGGTGCTTGATCACCTTGTTGCGCTCTCAAATGAGTTTGGCGTTACTTCCCATCCTTCAAAGATTCACGGCAAACCAATGAGTGGGTCCGCAACCCATTTGTCAATATCCCAAATAGTCCTAACTTGTCAGCACAGGAGGAAGAGCAGTTGATCGAAATTGCAAATGCCCGGTGGTCTTAGAGTGTGTATAAGGAAACCTCTCTGGCGGGTTTTGGATCAAAACCAAAGCAGAATATCCGAGATAGCCGTAAAAGCTGCTGAAAAGCGTTTCCCACCGCGTATGTACGCGAGGCTGGGTTTTGGCAATGACTGCAACTAAGACCAAATTGCGCAATCGACTGGACATTTCAAACACACTGAGGGTGTCACTGTCTTCCATCATCCCCAGATGGAAGCTTCTTGTTGTGGGGAAACAAGCAGGGCTCACACTGATTATATTAAGTAATGCGTTTTAGTTCCATGTTTTGTTCCCATATTTTGTTAAGCATGTTCACACTTTAGCTTCAAGTTGTTCAATATTCATAGTTCATATTGTTCAATTTTCACTTGTTCAAGTTCACGTTTTTCACAAGAGATCGTTACCTTCACTGTTCATACATAACTGGAGTTAGTTCTTTTCAAGTAATGCATGCACAACACATATGGAACATGGAACCCCCAAACCCCCCCCGCCGGTCCGTGAAAAAAAAATAGGAATCAAACCGGTCCATGGTACATAAAAGATTGGGGACCCCTGGTCTAGCAGATACCAGTGAGAATTGAGTGTGGATAATGCAATTTAGTGAGACAGTTAGAATCATATAGGCCTTTCAGCGTGATTTATTTTTGTGGAAAAAATGTGCTGGACTGGGCGGCGGTCATATTTTGTACCGCTCTGCGGTACATCTAGTTCAGTACTGTTCCCGTTGGGAACGAGGAAGAGCGAGAAAGAGAGAGAGACTAGTAATGGCTGTGAGTAGAGAGATTGTTCCGGAAGACATAGCCCAAATGACAGGGTTTTGTGTGTGTGTGTGTGTGTGTGTGTGTGTGTGTGTGTGAATGGACATGTGTGATGGTATTTGTGCATGTGTGTGTGTGTGTGTGTGTGTGTGTGTGTGTGTGTGTGTGTGAGAGAAGGAAAGAGAGAGAGGACATGTATATTTCAGCCCTTTCTTCTAAGTGATCATACTGAAACAGTCTCTCCATTTCCCTTTCCTGGCCTCATGCATTATTACACAGCCAGTCTGAGCCCACACAATGAATAGGATTGTCTGTCTCTACCTGGCATGGCTGTGTGTGTGTGTGTGTGTGTGACACTAAGGTAGGAAGATATTCACATTTGCTTGACAACCTTTCCCATGCTTCATACATACAGTACAGCACACATCACATGTACGCAGCACTATGTTGCAACACAAGTTCACTCCATCCATTCACCACTACCTCACATGCGTCCCACACACCCATCCATCTCCACAGCACACACACACACACACGTCTGAAAACCAACAGCACTGCGGCCCTGGAGCTCCACGCATGATTTGCAGCTGTCTTCAAGTTATTCTTGATTGTGTTCAAACAAGTGAGCCCAGTGCTAGAGCTAGCTTCCTCTGCTGTGTGTGTGTGTGTATGTGTTTGCGTGTGTGTGTGCGTGTGAGTGTGCGCGTGTGTGTGACCAGGGTAGTGAGGGTGGTATGGGAAATAGCAAGCCTTCAGATCTTTTTTTTTTTACTTCCTTTGGCTGTTTGATGGTTCATGAGCGCAAGACTTAATTGAGACACACACACACACACACACACACACACACACACACACACACACACTCACACACACTGATTCCCTGTGTGAATCTGTTCCCTATAGACTACAGACACCTATAGTGTCCATTAGCTGCAGATGGCTCAGGTGCTGGAGGGGAAGGTGGAGGTGGAGGAGAAGGAGAGAGAGAGTGAGAGGACTGAGAGAGGGCGGAATGAGACAAGTAGACAGAGGTGAAAAAAAAAAGAGAGAGGTGTAGAGTTAGGAGTATGTGTGTGTGTGTGTGAGAGCAGAGAGAGAGAGAACGAGGTACAGGAAGAAAGTTTGCTACTGTTTATCAACAAAGTCTGAGGCAAATGTGGGTGTAAGTTCTTCAGTTATGGAGAATGGAGGCTTTAACTGCAAGTACAATGAGGCTGGGAGAGGGAGAATAAGAGAGAGAGAGAGGAGGAAGGAAAAAGAGGTGTAGAGAGGAGGAGAGAAATACCGCAAGGAACAGTAGAAAGTGTTAGTGTGAAATCATGTGGCAAGAGAGAGGAGGAGAAACAGATAGTGAGGATTTGGAGAGAAGGAGAAAAAGAGAGAGATGTAGGGAGAGAAATGGTGAGTGGCGAGAGAGAGAGAGAGAGAGAGAGAGAGAGAAAGGGGAGCAGGGAGAACGGAAGAGAATCAGTAAATGGATCAAGAGAGACAGATAGAAAGGGTTGAGAAAAAAAGAGAGAAATAGAGCAGGAGAGACAGAAAGCAAGACTGACAGAAAGCTAATGAGCATTGCAGCAGGGGAGAGGAGAGCGTTGATGGAGAGAGGGAGGAAAGGGGAGAGAAAAAGAAAGGAGTAAAAAGAGAGAATAAGAGAAGCAGTGCAGTGTGCACCTTAATCAGAAGTCTATTTTGACTGTGTTTTTTTTCCACAATGAAAATAAACTACCTAGCAAATGGAGAAAAAGAGGGATACAGAGGGGAAATGGGAGAGAGAGAGAGAGAGAAAGAGGGATACAGAGAAGAAATGGGAGAGAGAGAGAAAGAGGGATACAGAGGAAATGGAGACAGAGTGAGAAGAAGGAATATAGGGTAAATTACTGTAAACAAGCACACAGTCACAGTAACACCCGCCAGTCACAGTAACACCGCCAGTCACAGTAACACTGTGTGCCCGACAAGACTACCTGTGGAGCACACACAGAAGAGGAAGCTCCCCAACACACACACTACATATACAAACACACACACTATGTACACACACACACACACACACACACACACACGTCTGAAAACCAACAGCACTGCGGCCCTGGAGCTCCACGCATGATTTGCAGCTGTCTTCAAGTTATTCTTGATTGTGTTCAAACAAGTGAGCCCAGTGCTAGAGCTAGCTTCCTCTGCTGTGTGTGTGTGTGTATGTGTTTGCGTGTGTGTGTGCGTGTGAGTGTGCGCGTGTGTGTGACCAGGGTAGTGAGGGTGGTATGGGAAATAGCAAGCCTTCAGATCTTTTTTTTTTTTTACTTCCTTTGGCTGTTTGATGGTTCATGAGCGCAAGACTTAATTGAGACACACACACACACACACACACACACACACACACACACACACACACACTCACACACACTGATTCCCTGTGTGAATCTGTTCCCTATAGACTACAGACACCTATAGTGTCCATTAGCTGCAGATGGCTCAGGTGCTGGAGGGGAAGGTGGAGGTGGAGGAGAAGGAGAGAGAGAGTGAGAGGACTGAGAGAGGGCGGAATGAGACAAGTAGACAGAGGTGAAAGAAAAAGAGAGAGGGAGGTGTAGAGTTAGGGAGTATGTGTGTGTGTGTGTGAGAGCGAGAGAGAGAGAGAGAGAGAGAACGAGGTACAGGAAGAGAAAGTTTGCTGCTGTTTATCAACAAAGTCTGAGGCAAATGTGGGTGTAAGTTCTTCAGTTATGGAGAATGGAGGCTTTAACTGCAAGTACAATGAGGCTGGGAGAGGAGAGAATAAGAGAGAGAGAGAGAGAGGAGGAAGGAAAGAGAGGTGTAGAGAGGAGGAGAGAAATACCGCAAGGAGCAGTAGAAAGTGTTAGTGTGAAATCATGTGGCAAGAGAGAGGAGGAGAAACAGATAGTGAGGATTTGGAGAGAAGGAGAAAAAGAGAGATGTAGGGAGGGAGAGAAATGGTGAGTGAGCGAGAGAGAGAGAGAGAGAGAGAGAGAGAGAAAGGGGAGCAGGGAGAACGGAAGAGAGAGAAGGGAGTAAATGGATCAAGAGAGACAGATAGAAAGGGTTGAGAAAAGAGAGAGAGAAATAGAGCAGGAGAGACAGAAAGCAAGACTGACAGAAAGCTAATGAGCATTGCAGCAGGGGAGAGGAGAGCGTTGATGGAGAGAGGGAGGAAAGGGGAGAGAAAGAAGAAAGGAGTAAAGAGAGAGAATAAGAGAAGCAGTGCAGTGTGCACCTTAATCAGAAGTCTATTTTGACTGTGTTTTTTTCCACAATGAAAATAAACTACCTAGCAAATGGAGAGAGAGAAAGAGGGATACAGAGGGGAAATGGAGAGAGAGAGAGAGAGAGAAAGAGGGATACAGAGAAGAAATGGAGAGAGAGAGAGAAAGAGGGATACAGAGGAGAAATGGAGACAGAGTGAGAAGAAGGAATATAGAGGGTAAATTACTGTAAACAACGCACACAGTCACAGTAACACCCGCCAGTCACAGTAACACCCGCCAGTCACAGTAACACTGTGTGTGCTTGACAAGACTACCTGTGGAGCACACACAGAAGAGGAAGCTCCCCAACACACACACTACATATACAAACACACACACTATGTACACAAACACACACACACACACACACACAGTGAAAATACCACCATTTCAAACACTCACTCACACACACACTGGGAGTGTCGGTGTCAGAAGAGCGAGGTGTGACATTTATTTTGCAGCTCGACACGCTCTATGAATCACCGCCACCACCGTTGCCTGGGCAACGCGGCGGTGAGCGGTACTGATGTGCCTGAGTGGCCGCCTCCTCCTCTCTGCCTCCTGCCAACCATTAGCAGCGCTTACACCAAACAGCTGCTGTCAATCACACACACACACACACACACACACTCACACTCTCACACTCTCACACAGTTTAATGACATTACAAGTAGTGAGTGGTGAGCAGGGGGCTGCAGGTTCAGCACTCAGCCCTACTTATCATTGTGTGGCCGCATGGCGTCCCTTCCCTTTAATGCATGTTTACAGACCCATTATTATCATTGTGTGGCCGCATGGCGTCCCTTCCCTTTAATGCATGTTTACAGACCCATTATTATCATTGTGTGGCCGCACGGCGTCCCTTTCCTTTAATGCATGTTTACAGGCCCATTATTAGTTACTGATGGACGCCCACCACCACTCCATTCACAGAGAGCCGCCGACCCAGTGTGATGCACACTGTGGCTGATCGTCTACGCGCGTGTGTGTGTGTGTGTGTGCGCGTGCGTGCATGTGTGTGTTAACTGTGTTTGTGTTTGTCAGCTTGTCATGCACACATCAGCCCGAGCCTTCAAACACGCATCCATGTGACCTCAAAGCAAACACTCACTCGTACACAGATGCATGCGCAGACACACACCCGTAACACTCACTTACACTCACACGGCTCCACATGCATTGCATGAATACACACACACACATGCATGAATACACACAGACACACACAGTTTAGATACTTTATTCAATTCCACATTACAAGTAAATTTTCATTAGGAATCAAATGTTTTGAATGATCAAACAGATTAAACCACATCAGCACATTGTTATGTATGACAATACAATCTCAGGGGTACAGAAAACATCTCCTTTTCCAAATTATCATGCTTCCTATAATGGCTGAAATTGAGCAGTACTTTACCAACTGTTTGGCTCTTGTTTTCAATAGCCCCCCAAAACAAAGTCCCCGGATCGCCAGCCGGTGTACATGCCCTAGACTACCAAACACTAGCACAATAAGCTGGCATCTGTAGCCAAGGTTTTCGATGGTAGATATTAATGATTGATATTTTACAGTCTTAGAAAGGTAAGAGTCCTCCATAAACAGATCAAATGCACATGCTACTTAAAATAGCTTAACTGTTCTGGAATGCTGAGATATGACAACAATATCTGGTGTATTTGGTATTCCTACAAAAGTGTTTGCAGGTGAGTTAAACCAATCAGACTGTACAGTAGTGTTTTTATAGAGCTTTTCATCAGCCACACACACACACACACATATACACACACACACACACATACATACACCCTTACTCCAGCATGCATCATACATACTGTACATGGACACACACACTTACACATGCACCCATAAGATGAGAAGATGCATACTGTACAGTGTATGCCCGGAACTGCTCGACACAGAAGCACAAGCTTGATCCTCTTATGCTTTACACACACACACACACACACACCTATGCAGTGAATGTCCCGACTCATATACCTGATTGGCAGGCACACACACACACACACACACACACACACACACACACACACACACACACACACACACACACACACACACACACACACACACACACAGAGTGTGACACTGGATGTCCTAACACCAATATCCATTATACATGTTCAAACAGACAGACACACTCATGCACTGGGTAATGTGATGACCGTGAGATGCTCCCAATGGCGTCACCTTTTTCTGTCTCTTCGTCCCTCTCTCTCGCTCTCTCTCTATCTCTATCTATATCTCGAGAGTGTTTGTGCCTCTTGGTGTGTGTGTGTGTTTGTGTGTGTGTGTGGCAAGAGATGGCTCACGTGTCAGGGATATCTTCAGCTTCAGTTCAGCTCTGAAAAATTCATTGGTGTGTGTGTGTGTGTGTGTGTGTGTTGCTGCTGCTGCTGCTCTAAGCCCCATTAAGTTACTCAGGGAAAACTCTCTCACACAGTGGCAGCAGCAGTGGCTAAAGTGTGAGACAGTGAGCCCCAGCCTCTTAGCCCTGATTTACATAGCTTGTCTACCTACATGTGTGTGTGTGTGTGTGTGCATGTGTGGGTATGATAATGTCCTAGTGTGCATGATACACGTTTGTTTGTATGTTTGTTTGTTTGTTTGTTTGTTTGTGGGAACAAATCTATATGAATGAGCTACATCTTTCAGATCCCATCCCCATAGTGCAAGTCTGCCATTTTATCATGATGTCTTGACGTGTGTGTGTGTGTGTGTGTGTGTGTGTGTGTGTGTGTGTGTGTGTGTGTATGCGTGCGTGCGTGTGTGTGTGTGTATCGTGTGTGTGTGTTGGCCCTGTTGGTGGTTCAGTGTCGTGCCAGAGGAGCCCTGCATCTTATGTAATCCTCACATTGTTGCCGCAGCGACTCCTCTACCGGTGTCGTGTCTTGCCGCCTCGCTCTGAAGAGAGATGGAATGAGAGAGAGCAAGAGATGGGGTGTCGCGGGGAGTTACGTTAGGAGTTTGGGTCGTCTGTTGTTATTGTTGTTGCTGCTGCTGCTGTTGTAAGCGGTAGTGGTGTGTTTTTTTTTCCTCACATTTTTGATCCCTTCACTTTTGCCGATCTCTTTGGTACTGTGTGTGGGCATGTACGTATAATATTTATGCACTGTGTGTGTGTGTGTGTGTGTGTGTGTGTGTGAGAGAGAGAGGGAGAAAGAAAGAAAGAGGGGGACCGACTTCTCTTTGCAAATGGCTGTGTATCTGTCTGGATGACAGAGGAATTGGCCTTTTCTGGATAGGTCTCTGAAATGTTTCTGGTTGATTTACACACACACACACACACACACACACACACACCAACACACCAACCTCGTACACCTGCCTCCTACAGCTTCGATGCCATTCATGCAGGTCGGTTTATATTCATGTGTATGTGTGTGTGATTTGTGTCAAGTGGATGTGGGTGTCTGCTAGGTGAACATGTATAAGTAGGTGTCTTTGAGTCGTGTCGGCGTGTTCGTTCGTGTACAGTATGACAAAACAGTGTGTCTTCAGATTTGCAGGTGGGCGCGTGTGTGTGTGTGTGTTTCTGGTGTGTGTTGAGTGGAAAGGACTTTTCCACTCTTAATGACGAAATGTAAAGAAACATGTGATCCATGCATTTGGTATAATAAAAAAATAAATGATCTGTCATAGTTATGAATGACAGTTATATCAGTGAATAGTTGGTGCTTTTTTATTGTTCAAGAAGTTCTAGGATCCTAACATCACACTTATTTGAACTGATCACTTATACTGTAAATACTGTTGTCTGGTTGTCAGGTTGTTCATATACAGTCACACACATAGCTGTTTATAAACTAACTACAGTTCTGACTCAAAACAATGACTCCCATGTGAACTCTGTAAACCGTTTAGAGTAGACATGGTCCAGAACTGTGGTCATCTAATTCTGACTGACTCAATGTGAACCAATGTGAGACTCAATCACCTTTCAGCAAGCCATTTAACTGCTGTTGAACCTACCAACAGAAATTAACACGGGGGGGGAGGGGGGTGTAGGTGAAAACCGAGAGGGGCAGAAAATACTTTTGCAATGGGAATACAGGGTTGTGCCATGCTCAATAAAGTGCTTGACATTGAAAACTGAGGGTGTTGACGAGAGAGACCAAGAAAGACTGAATGAGAGTGAGTGTGTGTGTGTGTGTGAGAAAGAGAAAGAGGGTGGGATGAGAGAGAGAGAGAGAGAAAGCAAGAGAGAGATAAATAGAGGGAATAAGTCAGAGATAAACACAGTGAGGGAGTGATTGAGAGAGAGGCTGATAGAGAGAGAGAAAGAGTGATTGAGAGAGAGCAGTAGTGAGAGCTTAGGCTGGATGGTTGAGTGGAGTTAGCTCCTGGGGCTGTGCTTTAATCGACAGTAATCTGGGGGCCTCAGCCGGTTACAGACAGACACACACACACATACACTCTCACACACTCTCTCACACACACACACACACACACAGCTCAGGCTTTCTCTGAACAAGAGCCCAACAGACGGCGCAGATAGACTCCCATCACACACACACACACACACAGACGTACACTGGTGAGGAGTGTTGATTCCTGTACAGATCAGTGTGTGTGTCCTGCCATTTGTCATGTGGGCACTTGAGATGCTCTCTTTTAGTCCACTCTTCTCCCTCTCATCTGTCTTCTCAAGCGTTTCTCTTCCTCCGCCCTCCTTATCTAGCCTTTCATCTCACCAACTGTTCTCACACTTTGTTATTGCCCTGACACGCCCTCTCTCTCCCTCACACACACACACACACACACAGTAAGAGCCCACTGCTCTTTGACTCCTTACACCTGCACAGTACAATTGTATAAGGAAATGTAGTGATTAAGAGGATTAATCTACTTTTGCCTCTCATGTCTTCCCCTCACTTGTGTGTGTGTGTGTGTGTGTGTGAGAGAGAGAGAGAGAGGTGATTGATGTGTGTGTGTGTGTGTGTGTGTGTGCGTGGGCATGATTTGAGTTAATCCAGCGATGGGAGCGGTGACTGTCACCCTGATGAATATGGATGTGCTGACAGACACAGACACAGAGAAGGAGACGGAGGCATCGTGACTCCCTGCCTCTGGCATCCTCCTCTCTCTCCTCTCTCTCCTCTCCTCTCCTCCTCTCTCTCCTCCTCTCTCTCCTCTTCTCCTCTCCTCTCCTCTCTCTCCTCTCCTCCTCTCCTCTCCTCTCCTCTCCTCCTCTCCTCTCCTCTCTCCTCCTCCTCTCCCTCCTCCTCTCCTCTCCTCCTCTCTTCTCCTCTCCTCTCCTCTCTCTCCTCTCCTCTCCTCTCTTCTCCTCTCCTCACCTCTCCTTTTCTCTCTCCCCTCCACCCCTTTCTCCTTCTCTCTCTGTCTCCTCCTCTCTCCTCTTCCCTTCCTCTGTTTCTTCTCCCCCTCTTCTCTTTGACCCTGAGTGTGGGGGAATCCTTCACGTCTCTTCTCCTGTGCTCTGCCTCTTGCTTCAGGTCAGATCAGCTAAGTCCAGCAGGGGCTCTGTGTGGCTGTGTGTGACTTGCCCACTGTAGTTTATAGTCTGGAAACATTGGCTACATACATCTAACACAGAATAGGATAATTAAGCAGCGCCAATGGCTGAGTGGTGGCTGAAGAGGTGTGTGTGTGTGTGTGTGTGTGTGTGTGTGTGTGTGTGTGTGTGTGTGTGTGTGAGAGATGTCAGCATGTCTGTTAGGCTGCATTGCCAGCTAGCACTTCTCATCTCTCCATTCCTTTTGTTTTTCACACAATTGATTATAGGCCGGCAATAGCCTCCTGCAAAGCAGTTCTCTTAGCGTTACTGAAGGCTATGACTTACAAATTATCACTCCACGCACAGTTGCAGTCAAACTGTTACTGTACATGTGGTGTTGGGCATTAGTGTGTGACTGTGTGAATGATGAGTCATTTCACACTCACTCAAGTTTCCTCTCACACTGACTCCGGACTGTAAAGACACACACTATTCTCTTGTAGTGTGGTGAAGCTTACACAAGTCTGTTAATCCTACACTTAAGATACCCCCCAATAAATCATAATACACACACACACACACACACACACACACACACACTCTCACACACACACTCTCACACACACACACACACACACACATACAACAATCAAGCCATCAAGCATGCATACAGCAGGCTCAGGAGACCTCCTGGCTTATGTGCAGTGTTTTCTAACTTGTGGTTATCTGGGCTTTCTGCTCGGGATACAAACATATGTAGAGCCACTACGGAGGGCTTTAACTGTGCTTTTAGTCCAGACAGTATGTCCACTCAGAGGCCAGTGCTCGCTGATGGAGGAGGGTGATGGAGGGTTTAGGGTTGAGGGAGTGGACACCGCCCTGATCCGTCTCCCCAGAGGAGCGTCCATCTGTCATCAGCTGCTCCTCTGACCCAGAGTCCTTCTGGAGGAGCCACGCCTGTGTTGGCCCTTTTTCTTTCGCCTCTCCTAACCTCTCTCTCGCTCTCTCTCTCTTTCTCTCTCTCTTTCATGTTCTCTCTTTCTCAGCTCATACTTAATTTCCTATTCTACTCATTTTTTCTTGATCTCTCTCTTCTCTATCCCTTTTCTACCCTTCTCAATACATCGCTGTTTTCTTTCCCTCCTTCCTGTCTTTCTTTCTCTCTCTGTCTTATCCCCCTTATCATTTGGTCATCCATCCCTCCATCACCTTCACCCTTCACTCGCTCAAAAAACATCAGCCTGATTCAGCTGTCAGCCTGCGGACTCACATTGCAGGGCCACTGCTGACCAGGTGCTTTCTTGTTTTGATTATATAAAATTTTCCCCTGATGCAACTGAATCACACACACACACACACACACACACACAAATACACACCTCAGTGTGTGACCCACTTCCTCACTCAAACAAGTGAAACATTAGACTTGTTTTCTTTGTGGAGTGTTGATGAACTTGCAGCCATCTGAAGGGCTGAGAAGTACACACTTTAGCCCCCCCCACACACACACACACACACACACAAACACACACACACACACACACACACACACACACACACACACACAATCATGTGCAAGCACACAGACAATGGGTCTCATCTGAGTGAGTGAGAGAGAGAAGTGGTGGTAAGGGGAAACGTGGCACAGTCAGGATGGTCCTGCAAGTGCTCAGCATGAGGAGGTTGACCTGACGTTATGTCATCACCAGCTCAGGTGACAGCACAGGGGAGGTGGGGGCGGGGGGTTAGCCCTTGGACAGGTGGCCAGGAGGTGACACCTTTTCTCTTTTATCACTCTCTCTCTCTCTCTCTCTCTCTCTCTCTCTATCTATCTCTCTCTCTCTCTCTCTCTATCTCTCTCTATCTCTCTCTCTCTCTCTCTATCTCTCTCTATCTCTCTCTCTCTCTCTCTCTATCTCTCTCTCTCTCTCTCTCTCTCTCTCTCTCTCTATCTCTCTCTATCTCTCTCTATCTCTCTCTGTTTCTTAGACTCTCTTACCTTCCTTTGTCTGTCTCTTTCATTTCTTCCTTTTTTGTCTATCAACCTCTCTTTGAGTCTGCCACTCAACCCCCTCCCCCCACACACACACAAACACACTCTTTATCTCTTTCTCCCACTTTCTCTCTCTCTCTCTCTCTCTCTCTCTCTCTCTCCTTACCCTCTGTCTCTCCACCCTGCTGCCCATAAGGTCACATATTAGATTGCTGTCAGGACAGACGCAGAGGGGAATGCACAGAGAGCATTTGGGGTGTGTGTATGTGGGGAGGGGGGGATTGACAGATTTTTTCTCTCTTTTTTCCTCTTTCCTTCTCTACAGTATAGCACTATTGCTAAAGCTATTACTGTACTTTTAGTAGCATTAGTTTAATTATTTCATTCTTTATACCAATATTAATGTAAAATTGATTATTACCATGTTGTACCTATAGCTTTGGCAACAATGACTTTATTCATTCATGCCAATAAAGCAAATTTGAGAGAAAGAGAGACAGAGAGAGAGTGTGTTAATTATTTGATTGTAACATCACGAGAATTTGATCATAAACACCAATAACATTAATGATACAAAATCAATACATCTAAAAGACATTCACAATAACAACAAAACTGCCTACATTTCTAAATGGCTAGAAGACTCCCAACATAATAAGAAAATGGATTGTTACCTTAGATTAAACCGAAAATATGAATTATCTTATTATCTGATTCAATTAAAACAACCACAAAGTCGATACTTATCAAAATACAGATTGGGCGACCATAAATTGAAACTGGACGCCATAAAAGATCCTGGCAAGAGAGACACCAACAAATTTGCTCCCACTGTGACTTCATGAAGGTTGAGGATGAAATACACTTCCTTCTGAGGTGCTTTATATACTTTACTGAGGAACAACTTTTAAGTTCTAAATTTCAAGAAAAAAACTCCACAATTTAAAGCTGTAGACGACAATCGAAAAATGTATGCCCTCTTAGGTGAAGAGGAACAAACCCTACAGCTTGCAGCACAGTTTGTGTGTACTGTAAGTGCCACAAACTCAGAGAAGACACACAACGGACAGATACCTACTGTAATCCTTTTTTTTTTTATTTCATTTTCTTATTTGTTATTATTGTCATTATTATTTAATCAACATTGTTTTTTGCATGCTTTGACAACACAAGCACTCGTGTCATGTCAGTAAAGTTTCTTTGAATTTAAGTTTGAAAGAGAGAGAATGAGAGACGAGTAAACAGTGAGGGAGAAAGAGAGGGAGAAAGAGAGTGAGAGAGAGAGAGAGTAAGAGAGAGAGAATGAGAGAGAGAGAATGAGAGAGACGAGTAAACAGAGAGGGAGAGAGAGGATTCTGAAACCTTGTCCAGTAGTCCCTGCTATTTATGAAAAACTGCATGAATAAGGAATGAGATGGCCAGCCTTCTGGCATCTTTAATCAAACA